>NW_009953758.1:4533495-4543553 GCF_000747805.2 Chaetura pelagica | reverse complement strand
GGTTCAGCATAGCCTGCTTGGCCATCTTGGTATAATTAGGCTCATCTTATGGTTCCCCTCAGTAGAAGCTGAGCTTTCTGATGCCACCTCCCAGTACAAATGGTGAATCTGATGTAATATCATGGTTTCAATGGAACCATCTGATGTCACCTCAGTGCTAACAGGATGTTTTATAATATGTCGTCTAAGGCTGCAGGGAAAATCTTGTAATCCACTCACTATGCTACACTACAATAGAACATAACATAGCATAACATGTAGGTTAACTTAGACAGTCTCAGGCAGATTTTGGATAGATGGATGGATAGATACATTTATACAAAGTATACATACATTATATCACTCTATTGATTTTTAAAAAGTTGCAGGTCTGCCTGGCTATAATGAGATTTTTGAACTTTGTGTTGCAATCAATGAAGGGAATATTATTGGCCTGGAGAATTGATATACCCGCTCTCTGTGGCTTGTTCTGTTCCTGGACTGCCCCTGCCCCCAAGGTGTACGATTCCATCAGACACTTAACCTCTTTTACAGTGTCATCAGGCTAAAAGGAATCTAATAGTGACACGGGACTTGTGCTCAGCACTCTGGCACTATTGCTTTCCTGTCACAAATAATTTATAGCTTTCTATTTCCATCCCTTTGCCTGCACCCCATCCCCTCTTTCTGTTTCTCTGGGCTGAGGGAAATCAATAAACTCACACAACCAGAGTGGCACTTCAGGGGGCTTTAGGGGGAATGTGAGAGAAAAGAAAAGAAAAAAACAGAAAAGAAGAAAAAAGTTATATTATTTGCCCTAGCACAGACTTCTTGGATCAGCTCCTCAGCTAGTGCAAGTCAGCATGACCTCAGAATCTAGCCCTGAGGCCCTCAGACACCTTCACTATAGGTCCTCAGCAGCTATAGATTAGGGCTCTCTTATACCAGTGACTCATATGTGGTGGAGTTGTCCATTCCCAGCCAGAACCTCGACATACCCTGTCTCCAGTTACATCCTAGGTGCCTCTCTGCCACTCCAGCTACTGCCTAGGCTTCATCATGTGTGTATCAGAATTTCCTAACATGCTGAGGTGATACCCTCTGAAATATCTTTCTTTTCCTAAGGTTTCATTCTCAGGAGTTGTGCTTTTTCAAAAATACCCTCTCGACCACTCTGCCTGTCACCCCACCCACTAGCCATATATTTGCTCTTCGATTGAAGTTTTACCAAGTGATTCTTTACAATGAATCTTTAAGAGAACTCTCAGGTGGGCAGGGAGAACGTATTTTTTGCTTTCTCTTTCTGGAGAGATGTTTTAGGAGAAGTTAAAGCTTATATAATGCAGGCCTGAGAGTCCCAGAAACTCAGGACAAAGGCCATCTGCAGCCTTCACCCTAATTGGAGAGGCTCGTTTTAATCTCAGAAAGGAATTTTGTCTCCATGGCCTTCACAGGTCATGGCTTATTTGCTGAGTTCCTTGGTGAGACAGTCGTTCCCGAGTCACGGATACCCAGCATCTACCAGTCAAGTACTAGGTGCTAGTGATTTTCTTTCACCACTGACCTCAGTGGGATTTAAACCAGTGACCTAGAGGTGAAAGATTTCATGTAACAAGAAACGGAGCACTGACAATTACAGTTCAGTTTATTTTCGTTCTGAGCTGCATTATGAGCTTGGTGGCATTCACTGAGACATCTTTTTGTGTTCCCATGCTGTGTTCATTCACCACCTGATAAACACATTTTTGCCCTCTTTGCTGGAGCTTCTTTTTCCTGGTGATGCATATCAGCATTTCCTACAGATGCCTTCTGCTCCAACTTTCTCATTTATGAAATGTAAAGGCTTTGAGCAAGGCTTCCATCAGTTCAAAGCATTCAGTTCTATGCCAGAAAGGTATCTTTTAGGTACACAACAAAATTAAATCTACACCAGTTGTAAATGCAGCAGTGGTTCTGTTAGCTGCAAAGACTGCCTTATGCTCATGCTGGCAGATGAGATCATAAATGATAATGCAGTTGCCAACACACAGGAGATCCTACCTCTTTCATTGAGCACCATAGTAACACAGTGAATATCCAGGTTTGGGGAAAAGATGGCAGAGCAGAGCAAAGACAGCTCTCTGGAAACTGGACCATTAAAGCAGTAGAATCAGGATCCTAAGAAGGCAAATGAAGCTGCTCTGCTGCACCCAGAGCTTAAATCAGGCTTCAGGTTCTGACAGCTGGGATCATGGGTATGCAAAGGCACCAAGAAGTTGCAGTGGAGTTCTGAGTATGTTTTGATCTTTTCTAGGATCATCAGAACCAAAGTTCAGCAACCTTTTCACCCAACACCGGATGGGAGTGGGACAGGCGTAACTGCACCAGGACATACTATTGGTAAGAAGACTGGCATGAGGGGTGGTGAAAGGACAAGTGGAAATGAGGGTGAAGCTTAGTCAAGGGAACAAAGTCTGAAAAGCAGATGCGAAGCAGAGCAAAAAGGAGGAGGGGGTGGGAGAAAAAAAACCTCAGTGGAAATCAGAGGTTCCTATTCTTCATTTCCCTTGTTGCACTGCACAGAAGGGAATCATAGCAGAAATACCAGCCCAAGGCAGGGATTTGCCCAGAGTCATTCTGCCCTAACATCCGTTTCACATTCATGCTCTCTCCTTTGCCTCCCTAGAGAAGTACTTACCACTATCCTGTCTAAGCTCCAGTCTTCACCTTCCTCTCCTTCTTACTCTGACTCTCTTTGTCTCTCTCTCTCTCTCTCAATATCTTTTCTCTCCCTTTGGTCCATTTCTTAGAACTAGTAATGCACAGACCAGGGTAAGATATTTCTGATGCCTCAGAATTGAGTTCTTCATTGTTCTAGCTCTGCAGTTAGGTATCCAATGGGTGTATTTCACGGAGAAAATGCATTTTCTGTTGGGGAAGATGGGTTTGTTGAGGTGACCAGAAGATGAAGTCTGTAATAAAGTGACCAAATGTCTCCTAGTCTGTTGTGTTTAAAGGTACTGTGCTAGATATGTGATGTAGTACTTTTCAGTGATGTCTCTGTGGGCTGTATGGTCTGCTGTTGCTAGCATAGCTTTATCCATTAAGAATTCAGAAGAGGAAAAAACCTGCAGTATTCTGGGATACTGTGAAATACAGTGGCTTATGCCTGGTCTAAGATGCTGTCTTAGATACTACTGGTTACTGAGAATCAGCTGCTATACCAAGGTTTACTGGAAAGTGCTCGTCTACACAAGACAGAGCTGGCAAAAATAATCCTGTACATGAACTATGTTCAGGAACACAATGAAATTAATGGGCCAGTATGGAAGAGCATTTCTGGATGCCCTTTTAATCTGGACTTTCTCACTGGTCTGGGAATCACTGAGCACAACAGATGGAGTTGGCAGATATTATTTCTTCTTGGAAAAATAGTGCGATGTCTAGGGAATGCATTGGCTGAGATGGGATAGTGATTGTGAGTGCTGCTGCTGGAGTCTCCTGTTGCTCTGGGATGTACTGGGAAGTGTAGGTCTACATTGGATTGTGGTGACAGGTTCTGCTCCATCCTGGAAGGCTTGTATTGGATGTATTGACTGCTTCAGGCTTTATGAGCTGAATGATGGGTAGTGGTCCATAAGAATTGTGATGTTCTCTCCATTACTGGGACACACTGGGACATAATGGGTGTGCCACTGGATGCATAGCTCTACTTGTTCTATACTCTAAGGCACTGATTATCACTTCTAATCTGGATGACTTGTCATTTCTGATATACTGGAAAATGATGAGCAATCTTGGTCATCTCTGAGTGGCAGGAGGAGTCTGCCTGTTGACACTGGTCAGTGCAAAAGGAAGACACTAGATTTTTATTAATCTGGGTTGGAGTATGTATCACCAACTCATCATTTGTTCTAGTAAGGAGCTGAATTTATTGACTCAACACTGAAGTGCTTCTGACCTATGCTAAGAAGGTAATTTTTCAATGAGTGTTTTGAGTGGACATGGAAGAGGTTGGTCTGGCTAAGACAGAACATATGCACTTCTGGGGGAATAATGCTGAGAGAAAACGATCTGGCAAAACACAGATGGACTAGGAAATCACTAGAGAATGTGGCCTATGCAGCATTGCAATAATTTACCATGGCGTGCACTGGGAAGCCTGCATTAAACTGAGATGTAACAACAGCATTTAGCTTCTTGGTAGAATACACTTGCTTGTTATTAATGGCCCTGTACTGGAACGCTGTGGAGTTTGGGGTAGGAATGGACTGGCAAAGATGGGATGCAGCAAAATGAGCGTAGAGCAAGTATGAGTTCTTCAGTGTGAGGGACTGGGAGTCTGCTTAGTGCCTCCTAGGCTTTCCTATGAGACTGGTGGCATGCGTAGCTTTCAGCTGGGAGATCCCCAAGTGCTGTGCTGCTCTCCTCATGGCCCTTTTTCCCTTTTCCTTTTGTCCAGTGCCCAGCACAGCATCCCCTCCCGTCTCCAGTGCCTCCAATGATCCAGTGGGCTCTTACTCCATTAACGGGATCCTGGGGATTCCTCGGTCGAATGGCGAGAAGAGGAAACGTGATGAAGGTAGGGGGAGGGGAGAAGCTCATCCTCCCTTTTATATTCTTTGTCCCCATGTACAGGCTCCAGTTTCAGGCCAAGGTTTGCAGCTGCTCCAGGGGCTAGATCAGTTTTAGCAACAGAGACCAGTTCCTCGCCACTGCCCTGCTGGCTTGGAATGCTCTTCTTCCGAGGCCCTTTCATGACAGGCTGTGTCTCCAGACATCTGCTCGGCAGGCAGAGAGCCATCTCCATTTCTGGAGCTGATCCCAAGTTCATTCACTGCTGGAAATGCCTGGAACTGAACTCCCCAGGTGCCAGCAGGTGCCCGGACTTTGAACTGTGGGTAAACATGGTTTCCCCAACTCACTCAGTTTCAAACAAAACGTCATCTCAGAGAAGCACCAGCAATGTGGGAGCTATCTTTCTTTCCCCTTACAAACAAGTTCCTGTCTTGTGACTTGGTCTGAGCTATATTAGCTGGTGATGTTAAGGGCCCAGTTTACAATGCGTGGCATCTACCACAACAGAACTGCCATGCTTGCAACAGTCTGAAAGCAGAACAGGAGGTCTTCTGAGTACTGTGGCCCCAAGGTTGCTATCTAAGCCTTTTGCTATTGTTCTAAGAAGTTAGGATTAAGCTATCTTGTTTTCCTTCCAAACTGCTGGAAAGGACTCAGGGCAAAGTGAATCCTGAAATAAGCCAAAAGCTGGAGCCTCGGGTCTAGATAGACTGAGTTAGGAGGGGTGGATAAGGTCTTGATGTTCTTATGGTGGCTTTGTGATTTTTTTCTTAAATCTTGCTCTTTAATTTGATGCATTCAAAAATTGAGGGTCAGGAAGTGAGCTTTTCCAACAGTAGTACCTGACCAGTTTGCTCGGTTCAGCCTTGCCTTCAGTATGCTGTTTTCCACTGTTGCCTGTTGTGTGGAGGAACCTCTGAGCAGTACAGGTGGCTCAGTGTGCTGCATGTGCTCTAACCCCAAGGCTGTGAGGTGCAAGAGAACACGAGGGTTCTCTGTAGTATGTGGTGAGAAGAGAAAGCTCTCCTGAGGCAGATGCAGCATTTTGGGTTTCCGACAGCAATTTTCTCAGCATTGGTTCTAGTGAGGTTCACATCTGTAAGCTTTTGATCCAAATAAACACACTAATTCCAAGAACAAAAAGCAGTCATCATGACCCCTTTCTCCTTACTGCAAAGTAAACCTAGAGGTGAGGACCCAATACAGCAAATTAAAGTAAATGGGAATATTTTTGCTGATGTCATTGGAAATTGGATCAGGCCCCAGAGGAAGATCCATTTCCCAGCTAGATGGCAGTAGGGCCCAGCTAAGAGAAAAGTGTAGGAATGGAAGGACTGAGAGAATGCCTCAAAGTAAAAAAAAAATCAGGAATAAGAGACTGCAAACACTGCAAATCCCTCCAGCGTTTCCTATAATCACATATACAGGAAATAGTGACATTTCAAACAGAGTGACAAGTTTCTCCAATGGTTGAGTAAATCTTTTGGCAGCTATTTGGGGTTTTTTGAACCCCTGTTCTCAATACAGTCAAGTCTATTGGTCACTAGCACTCAACATGGTGCCTCTGTATCTCATTTTGAAATTACGCATTTCAGTCTGGCTCTAGTAACTATTCTTTCCAAATACCTGAAAAGATCATACCATCTCAGATGCAGCTACACAGTCACTTTCAGAACCTGCACTTTTTTGGAGCAGTACAATTAAACACAGACACAGCCTAGCAGCCATCTAAGACTGTGACACTTCACAATGATATATTGACAGTAAGAACAACTCCCTGTGTCTGTCCTTAATTCATACCAGTTTTAATTTATGAAGGGCAAGCAACACACTGCAACTCCTTGCTGTTTGCTAAGAGCCCACATATTCCACTTGAAATAAAAAAGGTACCAGACAGTCCTGGAGATGTTGTTTGTCTTTAGCTCTCAGAGTTGAGGAGGAAGTCACATGACACAGCTGCCACTGCCTTAGAGAACAGCCTTCATGCTGCCATCCCAGGTATCTCCTGCAGGGAGATGTTGCATTCCTGTCCCAGAGAAACCTTGTGTGGGACCCCCTGCCAGCTGCTGAACAGGGTCAGATCATAAGGCTAGAAGAGTCCAAGAGGAGGTTGTGCACAGCCTGCATTCACTCCTGGGAAATCCCCCTTTACCTCTTGAAGGATCTGATTGTTCCTAGCTGAGATGGGGATTAGGAACACCAGGCAAGAAATCCAGCGCAGGTATTTCTTTCATGATCATATTAGATGTATACACCTTCTCAGTATTCCCCAGAGATTCTCAGCACGGTTTTATTGCAGTTTCTTAATTGCAGGGTTTATTCTTGTGTTGAAAAGCCTTTATGATCTCCCAATGCACATCTACTTTCCCAGTGTCCTGGTTTGTCAAACCGTGACACCCAGCATTTTGGAGTTGGCTCTTCCTTTAAGGAGCCAGGAGAAGCAGCACTGCTCTCTCTTTCTTTCTGCTCTGTTGGACCAGCTTTGCTGCAAGGATTCCTCTGTAAGGAATGCAGTTCAGCAGCAAGAAGGGGAAGTACCAAGCTGCTCCTGAATCCCCAGTTTTCAAAACCTTGTTAGCAACTTCTGTGGTGGCTGGGGGGAACAGGGTGGGAGAAAGACAGAGGAGCCTCTATCTGAGCACACCCCCTCCCCCAGGTTCTCCTTGCTGCAGCTGGTGCCTGCATTAGGCAGTAGCACAGATGATTAAGAAGAGGAGAGATAATTATGTGTCAAGATGATGTAGCAGAACTCCCAAGTTGGACAGAAGGAGCCAGACAGATGCATGAGGTGGGCTCAGCGATGGACGCTGACAGCCAGGTGTGTCCCTCACAGGGAGTTAGAGGGAAGAGGGGGAAATCCCAAGCTACTAAATGCAACCACAAGGGTGGCCTGGAAAGACTAGGGCACTGAGATGGAGCTACCAGGGAGGTAGCTCTGAGTGTCTACTAGTCAAAACACAGAACTGTCAGATCACAAATCTTCCCTCAAAACTCAGTGTGTCTTCCTCATGTGAGCACTTAGGAAGGATGGTCAGGATTTGCCCTGTTAAGATCATTAATTCCTTTGTTTCAGTTTTGAACTGTGGTTGTAAACCCCCTGACTTCACTGACAGATTGGACAAAGCAGAGAGTTGGCCTCCTACAATTTTAAAAATAATTTGGCTAAAAAGTTCACCACCACTTGTGTAGCAGTGCATGTGCCATTTCTTGTAGTCTATGGGCACAGCCAGTGTTGCTGTAATTTCTGTCTTTCCCCACTACTTACACCCACTACTTACACCCACCACATCCCAGAGGCAGAAGAGGACCTGCAACATATAATGAATTTTCCAAGCCCACTGAGGGTCTTTCAGTATCAAGCTGCAGCTGGAAACAGGAACTCCTGGCTCTTCATGATCCTTACATCGCACTATGCTGTGATGGCAGGCCAGGCTCAGCAGGGTCATTGTCTGGCCATGAGGCAGCAATAAGAAGTCCAGAAGGATAAAAGGGAAAAATAATAAGAAAATCTTTCCATTGTTTCATAATCCCCTGATTGATATCCTAAAGGATGAGAATTAGGGTGACTCAGAGGCACTAAAAAAAATTAATATCACTCATATTGTAGTCTGGAGCACTGTATAAAGAGAAAAAGGGAGAGAGAGGAAGGGAAGGATGGTTGGATGGATGGAATAATGGATAGATAAGTAGGCAGATAATTAGATAATATGAAAACATTATTTCAAACTGTTCCCTGCATGCCACAACATGTCCAGTTGGGTGAAACTTTTGGGATCTTTACAAAACCACTCTCATTAGAAATAGCTCTTTCTCTCCATAGCAGGCCACAAACAGACTTCCTCTATAGACCCAAATTCTCATTTGGGATTTGTGTTCCAGTAAGACTGGTGCTGTAACAATCTCAGCATTATTAATTTTGGTCCCTGACAATATCTGTAGTATTCAACAGCATTACTGGCAATAACATCTGCAGTGCTGACAATGGCAGAGATAATGTTCCCCAGTATTATCGGCATTAGCAGGTATCATATCTGCAGCCTGTTATTGGCGGGAGCAGACGTAATGTATCCAGTATTATTAGTATCAGTAGTAATAAAACCCACAGGCTTGTTAGTATGATCAGTGCTAATATCAGCAGTAGGTTTGTGGGAGAGGAGGGGACGGAGTGATTGCTACTGTAAATGGCACTAACACTCAGGCTGTTTGCACTAAAGGAATCCCCAGCAGAGCTTAGGGAGTAAACCTGAGAAGGCAGAAGTTCTTCCTTTCCCTTCTTCACCTGTCATTTTGATTATCAGTGATTTACATTGAAGTAAGCAATACAGGGCTGCGTCATTGCAGGGGAACAGTAAAGGGTCACCAACATTTCAGCAGATTGGAGGTGTTTTCCAAAGAGCATTAGCTGCATCAGTGCAGGTGATAAACTGTACTCTTCAAAACGGGGTGCAGTTATGTATGCAGAACAGGGTGCTGTCTTTTAGCAGCAGGAGCATTTGCACTGTTAATCCGGTAGCTACAGAATGGGCAGCAACTATGCACTTCTCTTTGGTGCTGCATGCATAATTTTCTGACTGTTTCTCTTCTTTTATTCCAAGTGGGAGACTGACTGCAGGGCAGGGTTTTCACAGTGTTCAGCTTGGGGATTTTTGTACATGACCATGATCTCATTTTCCTACTGGGAAAGTAGAAATGCTTCTTTCTTGTGAAATGTGTGGCAGGGAGATCTGTAACAGTCCCAGTTCTGGAAGTTGTTTTTTTAGATACTGCCCTGGGACATAAACTGTCATGAAGAAAATTTTAAACTCAATTGTTTAAGTGGAACACAGCACAAAGAGGAGAGATATATACTGTGCTTAAGAATGTCTGAGTTCTGAGTAGATATGCAGCAGCTGAGTGTGCCACTGCAAGTATGATCACATTTGTGTTGTTCAGAGTGACAATGATAATATAATTTGGGAGATGTGGTTGTGTTACTTCAGGTGACTATGTGTCATTGTCTTCAGTATGTGCTTGCAGGTAGTTTGGTTGTGTTGTAGATGTATCAATATAGGTTGTGTGTTTGTGACACTAATGATGGGATTAACTGTATCACTGCTTGCTATGCTGCCCCATTACACTCAAGGCTGTTACACTCTTCACAGAGGCAGCTGTGAATTGTTTCTGGTGCTATGTCTGCATCATTGCATGCAGTAAGGTTGTTTTCAATGTGATAATTGTTGGTACCTCACTACAGACTGTACTGCCATTGAAATTCATATAGTTGTTACTGCAGCTGATATATATGTTGACTGACAACAGACTGTCACCGGCCATGAGAATGAAGTCAATATGGCTATGTCACTGCAGTGCTGCATTGAGAACTCTGTGTTTTCACAAAATATGACTGTATTGTTCCACAGCATACTGGGGTCGTTTCAGGACATACCACGTGCTTATGCTGTCATCTGCAGTATGATGATGCTTTACCAGCACTGTAGTTGTTCTAGTGCAGAGAGGTCTAGCCCTTAACTGCTCTGTAGGGA
>NW_009953758.1:4451385-4533449 GCF_000747805.2 Chaetura pelagica | reverse complement strand
GTAGGGAAATACATTCGTTTTCCTATGCTGCCTGCATATGTTTGCAAAGAGTATGTGCGAGTCATTCCATTTGCCTGTATCACGGCACCTGATGTATGTTCATCTCTGGGCATATTAGGTATATTTCTGTTCTCCCAAAACTGTTGTGTTGTTGAAGACAACAGAGTGTATTTGGACAGCAGCAGGTGACACGACAGCACTACTGTCAGTGCTGTGGCTGTATTGTTTCATGCTGTGATTTCTTGTCACTACAGCTGATGTGTTTGCATTATGCTGTATGATTGCTTTATTGCAGGTCAGTCATAGTGACACCAGAGGCACATGCATTTACATTGCTTCAGGTGCTCACTCCATGTTTCAACCATCACACGTAGTTGTGGGGTGTGCACCCAGCAGTTTATGGCTGTGCACATGGGGTGAGCAGTTTCTGTAGTGTTTCACACTCTGACAGTGTCTTTCTCTTCTTTTCCCTGGGACTGTGTTGTTTCATGCAGTGTGGCTGAGTTTCCAAGGGCTATCAGCCTGCAGCAATGGTGTATCACTGCAAACAGCAGTGGTCATGGGGGATCTCCAGGCTCATTGGGTCTGTATATGCAAGTGTAGGTAACATTTCAATTCGAGACAAAAATGTAAATTGAAGAGGGAGTTTATTCTCAGCAGCCACTCAGCTATCCCTCCTGAGGGTCTTTGGCTACCAAAACTCCTAGGAGGACATAAGAAAGGCACCTGCTCCTCATCCTGCACCTCTCTAAATAAACTGTAGGAGGATGGTCAGATAACTGAGAGTACGTGTGGAAAAAGAGAGGAGGGGAAAACTGGATAAAGGGCAATGAATAAGCAGCACAGCACTGTCAGAAATGTGGGCTGCTGCACCACGAATCTGGAGGTCAGTCTTTAAGCAAGAGAGGCAGTATGTGTGTGTGTGTGTCTGCACACACCCTGAGAACTTGTGGGGTACACATTGCCCAGGAGGACTTCAGGTAAGGGAGAGTTAAACGCTTACATCACAGAAAGCAGTTTGGACAGAAATCTGCAGCTACTAAAGCTTATAGTGCTGCTCAGTTGGGCAGGGTTTGGTACTATCTGAAGACAAGCTGGTCTGGCTTCAGCTTATTTGTGTGTGTCTCTGCTTGTGTATTTGTGTCTCTAGGAATGCACAACTGTTTGTTTACTGTATTTCTGTGTTAGGATTACTGGTTTCTACTTATCTGTGCTTGTATACTGGGGTGAGTGGCAGGCTGGACCCGTATTTTTGTGCATGCCTATGGAGACCTGGAAAATGTGAATGTTAAGCTGTGTATAACATTGCCTAGCAGGAGTATGCATGTTGTGGATCATATGGATGTCTGGGCATGTATGGCTCAGCGTTAGTGCTATGTATTCCTATGAATGCCAGATATTTGTATTCACATTTTGAGCATATATGTGAATGTTGTATATTTGTATGTATATTCTGTGTGTATGTGTTGCTACATACTTGGACTATTACTGTATCTTTGTGGTGTGGTTATGAATATGGAGCCTGTTAGTGCTGTACACTTCTGTATACAGTTTGTACAGATGTGTATTTGCATTGGGGTTATATATTTGTGTGTATGTTTTGTGTATGTATATATATATATGTATTGGTTGTTCTTGCCTGCGTGAAGGCTGTTTATTTATGCAAATAGTTTGTATTTCTTTATATGATTTAATTTTGTATATATGAATTTAAGGAAACTCCTTTGACTTCCAGGTTTTTGTTTAGTTAATGTACATTTTTGTAAGTTATTTGTTTATTCAGAAATTACATTTAATTGACATGGACCTGCAGTAGTACCTCCTTGTGTCCCGGTTTGCATTCTTGTGTCTTTAAATGTTATTGGCTACATTTTGTGAGTCTTACTTATGGTTAAAGCTTTTCTTTAAGTTTATATGTGTGAGTGCTGGGCATGTGTGCTTGTCTGACTGCTTATGGGTATTTAGTTTGTGCTTAGATCTTCTCCTTCCAGTTTTTGACTCATTCCTGGGAGGGGTTATTGCAGCATATGTGTCAGCAGGAGTCAGAGAGCTGCAACTCGTCCCCATGTCTCTGTCTGCTCCGTGTGTCCCCCTGTGCAGAGCCTGCTCCCTAGTTTTGCTGGTGCCTGTCTCTCTCTGGATCTTCTTGCTGACTTTGCTCACTCTGGATGAGTTGTGCACTGTTTCTGCCTGCATTCAGGGAGATGACTGTTACATTTTTTCATGGACTGAAAGAGTATGGGAGTCATGGTGCCTGGATCCACAAGGATCCTAGGATAATGACAGAATAAACTGCAAAAAGGATCAGAAATAGCTGGCAAAGTACAGGCAAATGGTGTTTTTAGAGGGTTGTTGGTGATGCAGCAATGGGACATGAGATGAGTATAACAGTAGATCAGGGTGCAAATGGCAGTGGGAGATGGAGAAGACACTGTTTTGGGATCAAGTAGCATGGCAATAAGACATAAGGGCAATACTGCTATGGAATCCAGGTGGCACTGAGGGACAGCAGGAATCAAGGTGACATGATGATGACCCAGGCTGGTCTATCAGAACAGGGAGGGCTGGGAGACCTCCATCAAGAATCAGTTGAATAGATCAAAGGGGAACAGAAGGAGCAGGGTGAAGATCTGAGACAATTCAATGGACCTGTATAGTGGCTGTAGGAGCCAGGTCACTGGCAGTGTGGGACACAGAGTGTCTCCATGAGGAGATCAGTTGCATCCTGATGTGAAGAGCTGGGGCAGCCTGTTAGCAGAGTCTGTTTGCATCACAGTGATGGACAGCAGGGATAACACAGTGATGACATCAGATGATGGACATATCCTGTGATGGTAGCCATGGACCATAGGGACTGTGTAGGCAGGGGCACTATTCCCAGTTGCTGGAAAAACAAAGAACCTAACAGGCAGTAAAACAAAAACAAAGGAGACTTGGAAGCACCTGACAGCCCTAATTCATCACAGCCCAAGATTTTTTTCCCCCTCATGTTCCCATTATATTTGTTTGTAAAAGTGGAAATCAATTTTGAAGGTAATTTTCTGGAAAGAATGGAAGGGAGGTGGGAGGGCCGGATAAGGCAGAGATGGCAAGAAGAAAAAAAAATTTAGGCCAGGCACAGCCCAGGGGCAGCTCTTGGCAAGGTGAAAGAAAATTGCATATTCAATCTCCATCCATGAATCTCCCTTGCTGCTGCCCGCCTCCTGCTTGAAAACAATGAAGGCTTTCTCCCCTACGCTGCACAACGCCTGAGTATCAGCGCTCACTTTAACTTCAGGGTCATTAATTCACCTGATTATTGCAGGAGAAGAGCAGGTTGCAGAGGCATCCATTCTAAAAAGCCCTGCCTTAGCTCATCTTTTGATTAGTTTGGGGTGGGGGGAGTTGAGATAATGTGTTGTTTTGGACCCAGTTTAAAATGGGAGGGGTCGAAGGGGGAGTGGAGGGAGGTAGAGGTGGAAAGGAAAAGATGTGGCCTGGCTTGTTGTGGAAGGGAGGGTCAGAAAGCAGTCATTGAGTCCCTCTTCTGTGTTGTTATTGCAAATTAAAAGTAGCATGTTCCACTCTGTAGCTATCTTTCAGGGAGGGGAGGGGCATGGGTGTATGTTGGCGTGGGGATGGGAGGGGGATCTTATCATTGCTTCTTCAGCAGCCCAGCGTAGTGTCACCCTGCGAGGTGACATTTGAATTTACAATTCCGCTGAGAAAAGCCATTAATTCACAAATTAACATTTCTCCCTCTCTCTAGCTCTCTCTCTCTTCCTCTCTCTCTCTCTCTCACATGGATGTGCAAGCAATTGAAAAGACAAAGGAAATAGCCTTAAGGAAGAGACTTTACTGCTACTCTGTCTGTGCAGAGATTGCTACTACTGCTTCTAGATAGATAAACCAATTACCTGAGCTACTCTGTTCATGGCAGCCTGCTATTGCCTCCTTTTGTAGAGCTGAATCCTTTGCGGGATTACACTGAGTGTATCTCATTAATGTAAACCAGCACGATGCTGGGCACTGTCCCTGATGCATCGTGCCAGAGCTCCTTGCTCTGAGTGGAAGTGGGAACTGGGAGAGGAGTCAAGAGCAGAGGTGATGGCAGGCACGATGTATTTCCTAATTCATAGGGACCAGGCCACATAGAGAACCTTCTCAGAATACCTGTCCTGAGCTTAGAGGCAACAAGGGCTTCTTCCCGTTTGCGGAGGAGATTGTGTGATGCTCACCCTGATCTCTTCCCTGTCCTGGGGAGCACTGAGAGCACTGCACAAGAAGTCTCGTGTCGGCACCAGGTGTGGGCACCCCCTTGCAGCTCCATTCTCAGTGTTACCCTGAGTTTCCTCCAGGTGTAGAAATGTGTAGAGATGACAGGCCAATGCAGAGGTATGAAAACTATGTTTACACAGCTGTAGGCAGATGTAGCTGATTGCACCCAGGAGCTAACTGCCTCACAGAGGTACACAACAAACCTCAGAATAATAAGCAAAAATGAGCACTCTAGTTTATGGACTGAGAGGGCTCCACTGAAAGCCAGTCAGTGATACCTGTGGAGATGTTTCTGTCAAAGACAAACACTGGACACTACTTCCACACAGTTCCCAGCCCTCTTCTGATTCCCTTTTGTTGCTTTCTCCTGCCATGCTCTTTCTCACATGCTTACTTCTGCTATCGCTGCTGCTATGGATGCTTGGACAGCACGTGTGTACAGTAGAGACAGATGTCTAGGCACTCAGCTGCACACTGAAGCTCATATCTATGACACTAGCAGCCTGCCTTGCATACTCACACCCCTGCAGGCATGGCTTCTTGACATCTGCTCTGGTGAGGTCCCTTTTAGTGGCTCCAAGCCTGCCTGCTGGGGTGCACATTGGCAGGCAGCTTTCTGAGCACCTTCTGCAGACAACCTTGTAGAAACATGCCTACCTACCTCTGCCCTTTAGCCTGGTCACACACCTAGGTATGTTTTTTTGGGGGAAAAAATATCCTACCAGCATGGTTTACATAAAGACTCTCACGTTAGTCTTTGTTGACCAAGCTTCCTACCTATATATAGCATTGGACAGAAATCTTCACCAACAGGTTTGTCACCCCTTAACAGTGTGGTAGGCCCTATTCAAGCCATTCTCCTAACTTTCATAAGAGGCAGACTCTTGCAGGGGACAGTTATTCAGATAAAAGGAAAACGGATCAGAACTGCTGTTTCTGGAAGCCTGGTCTCCATGTGCTCAGTATGTGGATCATGTGCCTTTCTTTGGCATTGCCTTGGCTCCTTAAATCTTCCTAAAAACTTATCCTCTTGAGAGGAGCATCTCTGACATTCCCTGTGCCCCACACCGTGCACAGCCAGGGAGCAGCATCCCGCAGCCAGCGCTGGAAGACAGATCAGGACCAGCGGAGGAATCGGCAGGCAGTGCCAGTAATTCAAACCATCCTGACCGTTCAGTGAACCCGAACCTGCTGACCTTGACAGCAGAGACAGCAGCGGCCTCAGGAATCCCAACCTTTAGAGAGGCATTCGGGGAGGATGGCTCCTGCTCTCTCCCTTTCTGTCTCTCTCTCTTTTCAGTCACATCCCAGCAGCTAAGGGAGCCCAACAGTCAATCCTCAGTGCACCAATTAGCTACTAATTTGGCTATGTCTGCACTCCCAACTCCACGTCGATGTAATTTTAAGCATTGCTTGTTGTTCATAGATGGAAATAATTCCTATAGAGAGGTGTCTTCTTGTGCTAAAGGAAAACACTATGCACCTTGTTCTCAGTCAGAGCCGAAGAGAACCCCCCCTGCTCCCAAAATGGGGCCTGCTGCTGTTTGGAAGGAAAGCAGGAGCTCTGTGCTTCCCTAAGCGATAGCATCAGATCCTTGGGCCTTGTTTCAGAGGATCCCAGGGGGAAGCAACAAGATCTCACCAAGTGATTAGCCTGTGAGAATCCTGTCCGCACAGATGAGGGACAGGGAGGTGACTAGAGTGGAAGGGAGAGAGAGAAAAAAACAGTGTACTTCATCTTGCCACAAGAACTTGCATTAAAGAAAAAGGCAGTCTGTGAACATTTTAAGACCCTCCCAGGGACTATCAGATTTCCTCCACTACCTGTGTGGCTGCCAAGGAAGACCTGAAATGAACAGCATTTTGTGCCGGCCTGAAGAGGCTAGGCTAAGCTTTAAGACCTTGCATATGAAGGACAGTAGATGGCCTGGAAAAAGCAGATA
The DNA here is from genome assembly GCF_000747805.2 of Chaetura pelagica. Classification (NCBI taxonomy): domain Eukaryota; kingdom Metazoa; phylum Chordata; class Aves; order Apodiformes; family Apodidae; genus Chaetura; species Chaetura pelagica. Next base: position 4,527,249 of record NW_009953758.1, on the reverse strand, counting down.
TAGATATCCATCTACAGAGGTATAGCAGACATGGCTGGCTGTCTTCTGTTTGCCTCCATCCATAATTCTTTGAAGGTGATTTTTCCGTGCATCAATCAGATAAAATAAAGGACACTTTGAATAGTGTCAAATGCAATTAATGCTTATTTTAAGGCCCTTTAAAATGTCAAAGTTTTATCAAGGAGCCTAAAAATAATGCCTAGATCCACATTTCTCCTTTGCATTTCCTTCATGTGTCCAAACTTCCTACTGCTTACACTCCATTAAGTTCAAGGTACAAAGTCTTCCCACACAGGTCAACAACTACAGGAAAACACAGAGGAACACAGTGCTAGAACAGGAGCTAGGTCATGGCTACTATTGTTTCCATTTGGATGTGGTGTGGATCAGGATTTCTTTCTTTCACTGGCTCTGACTTTCCTGGGAGCTCAGAGGTGTTATTCTGCTTTTAAGCTAGGGGATCTGCACCAGAACAGGCTTGAAGGCATCTGGTTAGTGCTTAATGAGGTGGTTATTGAGTATGAAATGTCCATCAAGTCTTCTCAGATGCTTTAGAAAAAACGGTTACCAAGGACAGGTACATTTCCATGCTTGGTTTACCAACAGAGCTGATGGGTTTTGGTTTGACTTTTGGCATCTAGTGTGGGATGAGGTGGGCCTTGAACACAAGAGTTGACCTTGCAAGCAGAACAGAACTATCCTACCCTTTGTGACAACTTTACTAAATCCCAGCAAGTTAAAAAATACCCCACTAGCTAATCTTCAAAGATATTTACGGCTTTTCTCTACACAAGTCCTCTCTTGTCTGTGAAACTGATTGCTACCCATGACTGGCCCCCTTCTAGTTTGGGGACTGCTTCTTGCCATTTGGAACATCTCTCCAACACACGTCTTACAGAGGTTGTATTACTATAGGATCCTTCATGTATCAGTAAGGGCCTTTACGTGAGTTCACACAGAAAGATTCCAAATTACTCTACTAATGATTTACATTTATTATAGTCATAAGCATTCAAAAGGAGAGTTTGCATGGTGACAGTCCAAACAGATTGCAGTATATCACAAGCCTGTAGCTCTTTCATTGCATGGCATTTTGCAATTACCAATCCTGTATAATATTGTTTATTAACCTTCCCATTCTGAAGATCTCATTTACTACTGAAATGTGGCTGGCTCTTGGGTGGACCATGGCAGATGTTGAACAATAGAGAGCATCAACAGTGAGATTTTGCTGTGCCATGTCCAAATGAAACCACAAGAGAGTTAAGATATGCTGTGGGTAATCACTCAGGCTGGATTTTGTTCAGGACAGCCAGGTTAATGTCTGCACTCTTGCAAAAAAATGCCATGGGAATTTTAATGACTCTGAGTGATTGGAGGCTTTGTTTTATGGCATGTCAAAAAATGGCAGCTCTAAAAACACTCTGCTTGAGCGCTGGTTTAGTGCTGACTCAGAAAAGCTTCCAATAACATGATTCGCTAGCATCTGGCTCAGGGGCAGGCACAGCCTTCTTGACTTGTGAGGTTAAGGTAAAAGTGGGTAGCAGGGGAAAAGAAGGAGAAACAAAAGGAAGGAAAAGTTTAGAGCAAGGGAAATGAGAAGGAAAGGAGGTATTAAGAGTCATGTTAATGGGGGACCAAGGCCATGGAATCCAGCAGACTAAAGAGGAATTGATATTTTCTAGCCTGTGCATTAGAGGAGTCCATGACCTGATCCAGATCTGCTGAGCCTTAGTGCTGGTGGCCTCTCAGGTGCCAGTGTGCTCCTCTGCAATCTCAGGGATGGGACTGGATAGGGACAGCCCAGCTCTGTTCTCTCTCCCTTGTCTCTAGCAGTCCTGATAGCACTGTTGATTTGCATGTCAGGCAAAGCACTGCTTCAGGAAAAAAAACCCCTCTGAGTGTGGCAGTGTCAGCGCTCGCTGTTGTTCGACAGTGTAAAATTAAATTAATAAAGCCCCCAACACAGGAAAACATAACAGGAAATTAATGGCCTTTACTGTCGCTCTGATGCAGTCATTTGCAACCCTGCTTTCCGCACCAAAGACTTCATAAATGCAAGCAGTTTCTCTAAACAAGCATAGTTAGGGCTGCATGTGATGTAATTTCTTGTGTTGCTTCTGTCTTTTGGAGCTAACAAAAGCCTCCCTTTTTTATGTGCTCACCAAGGGGGATCCTGCCATGGAGTAGCTCCCCAACAAATGCGCTTAGGTAGACAAGAGGAGGGAGCTAGGTCATGCTGACGGTGCTAAGAACATCATCTGCCCTGGCAGAGGAAACAGCACAGCTCCTGGTGCCTTGCTTTCCTGCGGCAGCAGCTCTCTGCAAGGGCTCTGCACTGAAGGCAAAGTTGTGGACACCACCACAGCATAAATCAGGATAACCCCTCTGATAAATTTCAGGATGTGTAAATCAGTATAACCACGGAATGCGAGGGACTTACAGACTTACACTAACTAGAGGAGCTGGCCTGCTGTGTGATAGTGCTGCTTGCTACTCAGCCAACATAAACATAGTGAGTGTACTGGGCCCTGGAGGCAGCTGCACTTCTATCTGGCTAACAGTCAAGCCTAATAGTGCTAGTAAGAGATATTGGACCCACACACTGACCCTTGTTACAACAGTATAAATCCCCAGTGCCTCTTCTGGGGTAAGGGAATTTTGCAACAACTTGACTGAGAACAGAATATGTCCACTCACCTCCAGCATTCCCAAAGGTCACAAAGCTTTACTGATGCTCACATAGAAGTCAGCAGCTTTGACTACCAGGCTAACATGCCTCATCTGCAGTCCCACACATGCTGTAGTACATGTTGGCCACACGTCTGAGGCAGCTGCTTGCAGCCTAACACCTGGAGAGGCCTTTACTGGTGTGTTCAGTAAGGCTGGATGTGCTGATTATTACTATCTAAGGCACAAGGCTAAGTCTGTACAGACTTGGTTTCCCTGATACTCTGGGAAGACTTTGCAACCATACACTTAGATGCTGTGGTAAATACATATGATTTTCATAGGCATACACACACTCACTTCCTTAAATGCACATTTGCATGCTCCCATGATAATCCAAGACAGATCCAAGTACACACTTCATTACACATTTGCACACACAATTCATTTAATTTACATTCTCATTGAGCATTGCCATTTTGCTCATGTAAGCCCTGCATTAAAGCTGCACTTCTAGCCCTTCTCCATCTGAGATATTCTGTCATACACAACCCCTTGTGCTAAAAGCATTGCAGCCCCCCAGCTGTCAGGTACTGGCAGAAGGGATGATAACATCCCTTCTCTATGCACTGCTGGACCTTGCCTGCCCCATGTTCTGTCATCTCCATTCTGCACTCACTTCAGGTCCTTTTCACCTGAATTTGAGATTCATCTTTCTCCCCATCAGTTCAGTCATCACAATCAAAGCTCTGAAAATCAGTGCAGCACTACTATGTGCTGAAATACAGAACTGACCCACTTAGATTATGCCTTCTTTCGTGCTGCCCAAAAGGCTGCAAAAATTCTTCTGGGAGGAAATGTAAAGCAAATGTTACGTTCTTCCTTTTCCAAACTTGACTGAGTAAGGCAAGAAAGTTACACAGGGGGAAAGATTGCCAGACTGGGGTTGTGAGTCCTTTCTCTTGTCCCCGTTGTGAGAAGTACAGTATTAGTTTAATAATAATTGAGGATGCAAACAGAGTCTGTAGAGACATCATGACTGCCAGATTGGGTCAGCTTGTGCAGACCAGGACACCAGTACCAGACACTTCTGATCATTCGAAAACACGTGTGATCCAATCCTTCAGCTGAGGCCTTTGTCGCTGATCTCTCCCTTGGCTGGGGATCAGCTCAGATGCAGACACAGGAGGTCTGCTATTCCCAGGAAGAGCCCGAAGCCAGGGTTTGAAGCCCGGGTCTGAGAACACTGGGCTCCTTCCTGGCCCTGCGCCGGAGGCAGCAGGAGGGTCTGTGCAGGGCTGGCTGCCGTGAATGACAAGTGCTGCCTATCGATCGCGTTCTGAACTCGGCCCAGCCGATAGAAGGTAATTAATGACTCCATTTGCCTCAGTACCGAGGAGAACAATTGAGTTTGAAACTGCAACAACTGGCAGTGTGGGGAAAGGCCCCCCGGGATGTCCTGGAAAGCTGCCTGACAGGCCTGAGCTGCACGGGAACATGGGAACACATCAGAGGGGGAAAAAAGAGAAGGGAAATCGGATAAAGGGAAAGAACAGTCTTAACACAAAGGGTGACTCGGAAAAGGGCGACACATGCAGCACTGCGTGTCTGGAGAGTGGGACAGGGCTGCTCTGGGTTAAGCAACCCAGCAGGGACAGTGACAAAAGCAGGCTGCAGGAGAGGACAAGGTTGCCTCAGTGGGGCAGAGGGATGGCACTTCAGCAGCTGGCTCAGCACTGCAGATGTGTTTCCCTCAGAGGCTCTGACAATAAGATGGGTTCTGCTGTGTCACCTGGCTGGCAGTTCTCATGCCAGTCACATTCGCTTTTATTATGACTGTGATTTTTATTGGTAGTGCTGTGAAGCCCCAGCTTAGATGAGGGCCCTGTGAGGCAGCAGGCAGACATTATATGGAGGGGGTAATAGCTCCAGCCCCAAAACAGAACAGTATCTCCATGTTTGTGTCCCAGCTGCACAGCTTCTCATGACCCTCCTACAGGTTTCTGTGTCACAAAGGTCTTCCTGTGTCAGCAGTACTTTTGAATAGGCAGTGCTAGTTTAATGGTTGAGCTTGATCCCAAAGGTCTTTTCCAACCAAAACAATTCTCTGAGTATGTAAATTATTTGTTGAGATGGCCATGTCCCACCCTGAGCAAGGGTGCTCTCTGTCAGCTGTCGCCAGGGAAGTAACTGTATTATGCTGCTTTGTCCTACTTGTATATTATGGTGTCTTTGTGGCTTCCAGACCTGGGAATCTCTTTCTGTTTTGTAGCTATTAAGTGGGCATATTCCCTGTGTCAGATGTAGTTAAAGTTGTTCCTGTGTGCTCTGGCACAGCATTTCCTTGTTATATGTCAGGATACTTCTGTGACACCTGTGGAGCATTTCTGCGTCTTGTGTTGAAGGTTTACACTGAACATTGGCTGTGTATGTTCCCTCAGCAGCCCCTCAGGAAGCAAGATGTTTCCCATCACATGTGCAAGGCCAGTTCTGATCACAGTGACAGCAACTGTGTACTCTTGTGAGAGACACAGTGACCAAGGCCATGGTTCACCTCTGAGGCTGCCTAAGATCCTACTGATTTAAGAGAGGCGTGCCTGTGTCACAGTACCACAGAATTTCCCTCACCAGTAAAAAGGTGATGGCACTTTCTAATGGTAAGGCAGTGCAGTTACCTAGGTGGCATCTGCAGACTCATCCTGCAGGTGAAGCCTTGCTTCACCATGGCATCCTTTTTCAAAAGCTGTTTTTTTTAGCAAATCCCCATTCCTTAAAAGCTTTTACTCCTAGCACTTCATCAGTTGAAGTGACTGTTGCCCACCACAGTGCCATTCCTCATGGGATCTGCTAGTCTTTCTCAACCAAAATTTTCCCAATGACCCCTCCCTTTGCTTTTACCCGCAGCCCTCTGATGGACCCCATCTCTTCCCTAAAGACCTCCCTGCTCCTTACTGCCACATCTGCTCATACCCAATTGTCAGCTCCCATGCTTTCTGTATTACAGTATTTGAGGCTTTTCCTTATAGTCCAGCCCACAGAGTCATATGCCTAGAACAGAACTGCAACTTGATTTAAAACCAGAGATAAGTGTCTGTCCCTTGAAATTTCAGGAAAGAAAGCAAAACACATCCTCTATAGGTTTTGACACCAGAAAACAAGCACAGGGGATTTACAATCCTTTGGTTTTGAAGAAAATACAGTGATCCATGACTGTGAATGTCTCAGTGTTAGCAATACAAGACATATAAATCTGTCTTTCAAGATCATCTCCATGAAACTTTCTCCTCTTCATAAGTAAAAACCATATGCACAGCTCATATTATTGTTCTGTCAAGTTTGGGATTTGTGTGCCTTACCATTACGTCCAGTACTACTGCAAGCTGTTTAGACAAGGTCCACCTCGAAGTAGCCTACAGACCTCTGTCAAAAGTTTATTTTCTTCTCTAGATTTTAAAGTCTAGGCCATGGCAGAGTGCCCCTGCCCTGCCATGTCCAGAACTCCCACCTGAACCAAAGCACAGCCTTTCTCCTTACAACTTTTCCACCTCTCCCTATCTGTTTGCTTGTTTTGATCATTCTGATTTCTTCTCTAATCCCATTCCTTCCCTTTCTCCTCCCTTCATGCTTTTCTTTCATTTCCCACTGACTATACAGGTCCTTTCTTACCAGCTGGTCCTGAGTTTCCCAAATACACGTATGCACTTAGGTGCACACACACACACTGGCACAAATAAATAAATAAATAAATAAAAAGGTCAGTGAGCAGAGCAGCAATAACCCCTAAAACAGTACTATCAGAGGGACATGATTGATCAATTGAATTCCATAGCGGCTGAAAAATGTGGGATTAAGTAGTGTATTATACGCACAATGAGTTGAGGCATGATGTTCATTTCAAGTTCATTTCGCCAGCCCTCTGCCACCAGATCAGGCAATCAATAGGGGCAGCAGATATCATATATCACCTCTCTCTGTGCTGGAGAGAGAGCACCATAATCTCTCGCAAATTTAGAGTGACAGATTTGTCAAGATCTGAAGGGGCCCTGAATAAATGAAGGAAAAGAGACTCCTACAGTGACTTGGGAAAGCTGTGGTTTCAGCTCCCTCACACAAAGGCGCGCCCTGTGCACACGCGGGAGACACGCATGCACAGAGCTCTGCAGGCAGGCAGGCATTGCAAATACATGTGCATGGGTGCACTAACCTGTGCAACCCCCCAGGGCAACTCACAAAGGGTAAGATCCAGTTTAATAAGCATCAATGGAAGTTTTACTGTGTATGTGAACACCTGCTCACTTACACCAAACACCACACACAATGTAGGGCTGCCATCCTAGACAAACGGTTGCTAAGGCATGTAGGGTGATGCAGAATCTACAGAATACCAACATAATGATCTACTGCAAAAATATCCATGTGTATTAGCATCATGGTGTGCAGAGTCACGCACACTGACTGACACGTGGAAAAATCCTCAAAGGCAAACAGCTTCATAGGCTGCAAGTGGGTTGAGACAAGTGCTGATACAGAAACACATAATTTTTTCAAAGCCTGGACCCAGGAGTTTCGTGCCAGCTTTCTGCAGGGAGGAACAGAGAGAAGTAACTACTGGAATTGGGAGCATGAGCCTTGAGCTAGCCCAGTCATCCTCAAAGCCACTCCCTGCAGGAACGGCCCAGTCCATCTAAAACATGAAGACTGCACTGACACACACAGCATGCAGTCCACCAAAGCCAGTCTGCTTTGTTTTCTTAGTCAAATCTGTCATGAACTCCAGCTTTTGGGAACCTGAGAATTTTCCCTTGTGCGAATAAGCCCAAGGAGAAGAGAAAAGGCCAGGAATCAGTGCCAGTAAACAGCTCTGCTTTGGCTAGGGGTGGAAAAGAAAGAGAGATAAGGGGCTGCATGAGGAAAGGCTGCTGGCTGGGACAAATCAATATGTAATATTTTCTATGGTCTTGCGAGTGGTACAGTACTACGTTACTGTATATAATGTACTATTGATTATATCATATCGTATAATCACCTATAAACGGATATATCTCATAGCCAGAAGGCAGCAGGATCAGTTATAACTCTGGGCCACCAGTTGGGCGTTAACTGTGCCAGGAAAATACCCATCTTGGTACCATCCATGAGCTAAAAGATGAAGCAGTGGAGTGGCCTGGTGTTGGCTGTTGCAGAGTGAATGTCACTCCAGGCTTCTGGAAGCTTTGCCTGCCCATGGACGTACTCACAATGGAGGAGGGAGAAGGTCTATAACAGATCCCTTAAGCAGTTTCTTGAAAGACAGCAAGTTTCTGAAATTCACAGACTGGAAGCCATCAAGAAAGTGTGAAGTATGAGGAATAATAGTGAAAAAAAATGGAAGGTAATCACAGTGCAAGAGAACTTGATCTTACATTAGATGGGGTGATGAGACAGTTAGGCTTGTTTCTGATGGAGCCCAGTAAGCAGAGATTCAGCATGGAGGGTATGAAGTTACATCAGCATGGATGAGACAGGGGATTATAACTATTCTCACCAAAATTAGGCTGAGAGGTGACAGCAGAAAGATACTCAGCACAGTTGGAGAAGATTATAATGAGCAGACTTGCCTCCAATGAGATGAAGGATTATGACAAAGGAAGATTCACTTCAGCTAGGACAGGAGGTTATAACAGACAGACTCACCTTGGATGTGACAGATGCTAATAGCAGGAGACTCACTCAATTCAGATAAAAAGGGGTTATGACCGAGACAAATGCACCTCATTTGAATTGGAGCATAACAGGGGGAAAAAAACCCAACCCAAACAGGTGGGTGATAAGATTGTTTACCACAAAAAAGACTCACTTTGGATGGGGCAGGGCATTTATAATGGACTCAGTTCAGAGGGGTTGAATAGGCTGTAAGAGACATGGGATGGCACAACAGAGATAGAGGCAGCAAGAACATGGCAGGAGACACTGCAGTGAGATTGGATTATATCAGAGAGCTGTTGCAGGGACAGAGATGCACTTCTGGTGATACTTCTACCAGAAAAAGGCTTTTTTCTTAGTAAGAATAAAAGAATACCAGGAAGACTGATGCCCACTGAGTAGGACTAGGTTTTGTAATACAGTAATTCATTCTGGATAGTAAGAGGGAGCAACACAGATAAAGATTCAGTTTTGGAGGGAGTTTTATAACAGATATAGGGATTGTGATAAATCATGAGCTACACACAGAAGAATGGGACAGAGATCGTAACAGAAGCCACAGGACAAGATCAGATGAGAAGGAAATTATAACAGCGATACAACTTCTACTTGGAAGGGGGAGCTACAACAGAGCTGACTCCCTTCCAAGCTGTAAGAGAGCCCTTTCTCCATGCCAGGCTTCCTCAGCTCTCTCCAATACAGGTCCATCCTCAGCACTCTGGTTTCTCTGTGAGCTGCCTCTCCAGTAGCCTTCTAGCGATGCTAATCGCTGTGCTTTGCTCCCATTTTATGCTCAGCAATGGAGATTTGGCAATTTTTAACCCTGAAAATCAGCGGAACCGAAACTCATCTCTGAGCCAAGCACCATTCTCCACAGTATCACTCACCCTGGGCAGGAGAGTCCCATGGAGCTCACATGAGCAGCCCGGCCACTCCAGCAGACAGAAGGGGGCTTCTCTCTGGTCCTCACAGCCTCCCCTTCCCATGGGAGTGGCACAGCTCCTGGGGTGGAGGGCCCTGCTCTTTCCCACTCTGTCCTTGTCCTGCATCCCTTGCTAATCTGAGCCAGGGTGGTGCTAACTCCCTGTTTTCTCTGTCTGTGCCCTGCAGATGTATCCGAGGGCTCAGTTCCCAATGGAGATTCCCAGAGCAGCGTGGACAGTTTGCGGAAGCACCTTCGTGGCGACACTTTCACCCAGCAGCAGCTGGAGGCTTTAGATCGAGTTTTTGAGCGTCCTTCTTACCCTGACGTCTTTCAAACATCAGAGCACATCAAATCTGAGCAGGTGAGGGCCCAGCCTGATCATGGGGACCCACAGGTGCCCATAGGATGATGGCAGGGAGATTCCCTTAGTGAAAGTGAAATCACTCTCACCTTCTTCACCCCTTGTTCACGTTGACCTGTATTGTACATACATCACCTTTATATTTTACAGCACTTTCTAGCTGAAAATGTATCACTGTGCTGATGCACATGTATACACCTGCTCTACCTCCCGTGAACTTGCCGTATACAGGCACACTGTGCTGTCCTTAAAACCTCATGTCTGCCTTTCCCTCTGTACACACACATGCAGATATGTGGGCACGTTTTTGCCATGAACACACAAACACTGCCGTGCATGTTTGCTGGCGCACAGCACTGCATGGGAACTCCTGCACTCTCAGATCATGCCGGTGCCCAGCAAGCCACAGGGGCGGGCTTTAATGAAGCATTTTCCTTCATGGTCCAAAGCTGAGACTTTATTCCCGTCTCCAACCTAGTTTTCTGCACTTCTGCAGCTCTGGCCCCCCTTCCCCTTCCTCCCCCAGTCCCCTGGCCTTTTATCCCAAAAGCTGTTTGTCTTAATAAAATGAAAATCAAAAGTCTTTTTAAACCGCCCCAAGCCATAAACCAACAAAGGAAGAGAAGGAGAGGCTGGCTGTGGACTCCCTTCATCCCAGAGTCCCTGGGTTTATTACAATGAATAACCTTTATTTACTTTCATTAGACTATTAAGCACCAGCACAGTCATTTTTCCCCCTGAAACTCTGAGCAGGGCCCATAAAGCAAATCCGAAGCCTAATTGAGTTCATTTTAATTTCTCTCCGATCACAGCGAATTACTCTGGTGATAAATCAGGGGGCAGGCTCACCCCCAGTAGAAGGCCTAATTTGCAGCTAATTACAAAACTGATTTCTACAGGAAGATCAATACGAGAAGGAATTGGAAATGACTAGGCAGTCCTAGCCAAGCAGGGACAGGGGTGGGGAGGGGGCAGCAAGCAGGGAGCCCGCTGGAGGAGGGGGAGATGTGAGGAGGGGGCTGGGAAAGCGCATGGAAAAAAACAGAGCAGAAAGAGCAGAAAATCAGTTTTAATTTAACGTAATATTAATCAGAGCAACTTTTCCTGCTGTTTTGTAGCCTTCCTGGTTTCTCCAGCTAGTGCGTCTGGTCCGGAGGCTACCACAATAAAAAGGCAATTACCAGAGCCTTTCGGACAGGACACCCTTTCAGATTCAATGGCTCTCCCCCTCCCACCCTTCTGTTAGCCATGTGGCTCCCCCCTCCCCAATTTCATACCCCAGTGCACAGAGTGACAGAGGCAGGGGATGAGGCTTCTTTGTTTGTTTTTAAAGAGCTAGGACAGAGGTAACAGTGGAGAGGAGGCAAATGACTCAGCAGAGACCCTGGCTACAGAGGGCCAACACTGGCTGCTTGCTACAGTCTGCCTGTCTTAGTCATGTCACTGCAGTCCTCTGCCCCAGCTGTCCTTGTCACCAGGGCAAACACCTCCCACCTCTGCTCAGCCAAGAGGAGGGGACATGGATTTCCCCTTTCTTCTCCCCTGGGCTGGCACAGGCAGCCATCCTCATCCCCACAGAACTGAACCAAGGCTCAGTAATACCACAGGTAAGGGGCCAGATCCCACACCTGGCCTCGCTCCTCTTCCCTTTCACAGCAGCACACAGGCACCTGGGATAGCTCATCCTAGGAACCCCCCCACAACCTTCTTGTCACTTCATCTTCTCCATTTCCTCCTCCTCCTTCTCTTCCATCTGTGCAGGGGTTTGCATCTCTCCTCTTCCTCCCTCCCATCTGTACACCCTTCCCTTTCTCCCCGCACATCAATAGCAAGCTGTCTCTCTCCTCTCTTCCCCAGGGTAATGAGTACTCCCTCCCAGCTCTGACCCCAGGTCTCGATGAAGTCAAATCAAGTCTATCCACCTCTGCTAACCCAGACCTGGGGACAAATGTGTCAGGACCCCAGACGTACCCTGTGGTGACCGGTAAGCTGCCTGACCAAACAGCAGAACCAAGCTTTTTATTTATTTCCCTCATCACCATTAGCTTCTGCTTTTTCTGCTAATGCAAGATATCCCTCTGTGGCAAACATGGAAAGAGAGAGAAAGACTGTGGAGGACATAAGGGCTCAAGAGAAGCTTGACATTGAAGACTATTGGCAGTTTTGGGTACACTTAGAGGTGCCCAGATGTGACTCAAAGGCAGACAAACCCGGGCATGAATCAAGAATATTTATGCCCAGATGGGGCTTAGGGATGGATGTTGGTGGACAACTATGTCCAAATACTCACTGCCATTTTTTCCTTTGTGTCTGAGAACAAGAGGGTTGTGGCTTACCCATGATCTGCACTTGGTTTTCTTGGGGAGAAATAATAATTGAAGTTCTATTCAGCCCCCCTGTGGAAGGGGATTTTCAAACTAAATACTGAGGTCTGCTGAACTGTGACTGCTAAACTCCCTCTTCCTTAAGCCCATGAGTCTCTAACAGCAGCTGGCAAAAGAAATTTGTTCACGGTCTCTCCCCTTCCCTCACCACTGGGCATATTAAACTCAAGTGTGATGGGGTCAGGAGGAAATGGGAGCAAGTGCAAGACCAGAGTGAAAGCAGATGTACAGAAGCAGGAGGCAATTTCTACAGCAGCTGCTCCACAGAAATTTCTTTGCTGGTGGCACATGCAGAACCTGAGCAGCACAGGGTTGTCCTGGGTCCACAGGGCACACCATCCTGATGCTAGTGTTACACTGCCTGCCCTGTGCATGTCTACAGCCATAAGGAGATATTCTGGCTTTAGTTGCCACTGGTCTCTGCTCATACAGCTGCCACAGATTTGCACATTTCCTCCTGGGTAGCTAAAGCAGCTGGCAAGGCCTGAGTCACTTGCTCCTGTTTTGCTATATCACCCCTTCCCTACAGCTTCTTTAGCCTCGCTAGAAAACTTGCCATGTAAGTTGAGAAATAAAGCATGACAAAGAGATGTAAGTCCTGTTAGCAAGGGAAGGACCTGTTGCCTCTTGGCCAGAAAGCTGGTCTCTGATGGCACAGAATCAAGAGCTTTGGAGTCTGTATCTCAACTTTTTGTTGCAGGAGCCCCAGCTAATAGCCCCTGAGGCCAAAGCATTTCACGGCTGGGGAAGGCAGTCTTTGCTTCTTCAGCAAACACTGAGCAACAGTGAATTTTGCCTTTTGGCTACCAGGAATTTTGGGACAGGTTAGGATTAGTAACAGTTACCCCAAATATAGAGGAGATTGGGTGTGAGGTCTGCAAAATGTCATGGAGAACCAAGGGGAGGCAAACTGCATATTTAGAGAGCATCTAGTAAGAGTGACATCCCCAGACTCTTTTAATGGCTGTGACTGCTACCAGGCTTGATCCAGGATCCTTGTAGCCATGCAGTTTCTTAGCCAACCAGAAAAAAAATGGCTCAGCTGTGTCAAAATTTTTCCACCTTTCTTTGCATTTGCATATGCAAGACAAAACTAAGCTGGTGTCCATCTACCATTTAGCAGATCTACATCTTTTACAGGAAAACTTTCCGGTGTTTGGGGGACAAAGCCAGTAGGAGAGCAATACTGTCCTTACTTCATGGAAGGCAGATCCCCACAGTTGGATGTAAACACAAGCGACCTAAAATCAGAATTTAAGATTCAAGGGGGCCATTAAAATAATTAATTTTAGACCTTCAGCCTAAGTGAAGGTGGTGCATTCCAGCTTGTTAATAGAAGAGCAAAATTCCCAAAGGCTGGGGACACAGCATAAGCTGTGGACATGTCTCTCGCCAGGGGACATCAAGAGGCAGATTTGGCCTCACTGGAAAGACTGTGGGCTGAGGCAGAAAATCTTCATGTCCTCCCCAACTTTGTGCCATCCCCATTCTGTTCCCTGCAACACTCCCAGCTTAGCTCGAGAACATCCTCATCTGATCCATCTGGATCCAAGAGTGAGAAAAGTTCATTTCAGACCCAGCTTGACACTCCCAGGTGGCAACTTAACACTAACATCTCAATCTGTATGCGACATTTCAATCAGTGCAGAGTAACAAAAGCAGAACTATTAGCGTTGGGAGATGTTCACTGGTGGTAATGATGGGGAAACTCAGAAACTGGAAATGAAAAGGGAAAAAAAAACCCTTAACACCCTGAAGGGCAGCAGGGGAAAAGGGGTGGAGAATTTTTCCTCTACACTTAGGCCAGGATCCAATGTTTGGATTAATGGTGCCATTACCCAAGAAAGGACTTCAGATAATGCTCATTCTTAAAATGTTTTTGCTGGCAATTAAATGGTTGCAATTATTGATCTTCATTGATCTGGTGTTCTCAATTTGCATAATCTATTAAAGATGAATGATTCATTATATGTTTGCTATGGAGCTTGGCAACCCTTTCAGGAAGGACCAAAGAGGTGAGGAAGTCAGTGCTGCCTCCTCATCTACCCCAGCTAGGAAATTTTGGAAGAGGCTGGGAGCAGGCAGTTTTATTTGGTATCACTGAGATCCCTCTCCCAAGAAGGGATATTGAAATAACAGCAAGTACTGAACTGCTGGCTGCCTGTTTTGCTTATACAGTGCCATCTTTAAATACCTCTTTGCTCTTGTCTCAGGGCAATCTGTGAACCCAGGTGACAGCTGAAACAAATGTGAAACAAATCTACCCATGCAGGGTGCAAACTCATTGTGCAGTCACTTCAAGACAGAAGATTTAGCTCCAGTCTTGAAGAACATCTCCCAATCTCAGTCTTTCCAGAGAGAAAAAAGTATCACTAGCTCTTCCCAAGCCAAAGTTATCTGGCACTGGATTCTTGCTCTTTCTGAAGACTTCAGAGAAAGTCCTTCTCATCTGGCTCATGACTAGCTTTTCTCAGCAAGCTTTCTCAGCTCACACCATTCTGAGATAACACCCCTCCAAAAACCATCAAAACATTAACAATATATAACTGCCTACAATCTTGAAATGTAGTGAGATAGTTAAGTACTGTTGTTACTGAAGTCCCTTTAGCTGTCTGTAAACTTCTGCAAATTGAAGAGCTAGAATGCTGCAAAACAGGCAGCCTCCTCCCCAAAGTGCAGGAAGGCCTTTCCCAAGTCTTGGGCTTCAAATACACAGCTTAGCATCACAGGTACATACAGCACAGCCTCACCTAGTACCGTGAATATCAAAGCTCCCTTTCAGACAGTTATTCTATCCAACACATCCTAGATGGTCCAAAGCAAGTAAACAAAACCATTTTCTTCCAATGGAGTAGACAGGTCATCCTTATTTCTCCCAATTAAGTATCTGCAAGGAATTTTCATGAACAAGCTGACAGGTAGGGGCTAGCTGAGCACTAGGTGATGAAATATGCTTCCAATGTCCTTCATACAGAACAGATAATGTAGGAATTCTCAACTGCATTGTGAAGTAACAGAGAGAGAAAGCTGTTAAGAGCTGCCTGAGAATACCACCTCATCCTATCATTCACACACAGGCCAGTGGACCAGCTATATCTTGCTTTGATGTTGCATGGACATCACAGCCAGAGTGGCATAGGTACATGACAGTGTCTTGGACAGTATCTTTGGATACCAGTCAGATTTCCTAGAAGCAAAGATCCAAGCTTGACCATACCAAGATAAGGTGAGAATATGCTGAACACCAAGAGCAGAATTCTGTCGTTCAGAGATTTTCTACTTTTTTTTCTACTGAAGACAGACAGGAGCCTAAGGAGATTAATGTAAACCTGTATAGGGCTAAGTAAACATTGGAAACCTCAATAGCTTTCTTTTATTCAGTAGTTTCCATAGATCTTTGAGTTTGGAAGGTGCTCAGTAGTTAATGTCCAAAAGATGAGTGGAGGAGAACCACTTTTGTACTAGCAAAAGGAGTACTTTAAAAGCACAAGGTTGTTCACAGAAGCCTTGCATCCCTTGAGAAAAAAGGTTAAGATCCTTCTTTAAGCTCGATCAGAAGTCATGTCTTTTGGAATAGGCATGCATTAAAGAAGTAAGGTATCTTCAAACATGTTTCTGAGTTCTGGGGACATGGGTTAATAGTTTGGGAGAAGAGGCCTTTCCAACTCAATTATCTAGCTCAGAAGTTACTGAATAGAGAGGCAGCACTATGGGAAATAAAACAATGGATTTTTCATGTAAGATTTGAAACTTGCTTATTAGAAGACTACTAAAGTACTAAATAGATCATAAAATTACATTAAGGGTAAAGAAAAACTTCCCTTAATTAAATTCTGGCAGTTACAACTGAATAGACCTTGTTTGTCAGCCCACTGCCATCAGTGAGATCTATGAAGAAAAGTAAAGGTAAAAGAAAAGGCCAAGAAAAACACTTCAGCAACTTCCTCCACTGACTGAAATGGGAGTTTGTGTCCCCTTCTCTTCCTGTGAGGATGTTTCTGAATGTTTCTGTGCTGTTGATAGGCTAGCACATATCAACAGGAATAAGTAAATTTTATAATCATAATCACCCAACAAAATAGCTAATATGTTCTATGTAGAAACTGTTTCCTTCTCTCTGGGAAATTAATTTTTCCTTAAAGGAAAAAGTGTCATACAGGGTGTAAAGTCCTAATGACAACACATGATGTGTCAAACAAAGGCACTAAAAAACCACAAACAGCATCAATCTCACTTTCCTCCAGACCTACCCTCTCTGGCATAGGGTCAGATTTTTTTTCCAGTCTAAGTTATTTTTTTTAATTCCGAGGTGAATATATGTAAAAATATTGTAGAGTTACAGATATATAGGCTACTTGCTATGTCTTAAATACATACAAAAATAGTACTTAAACAGCATCTGATTTCTATGAAAGTTGTCAATAAAGTTATATACTAAGCATGCAGAAATCACTGGCTAGACATCTGGATCAAAATTTTTCCTGAAATTATAAACAATCTCTCAAGAACTTTAGCCTCCTGAAAGATGAGAAGATATTATTTCCTTCCTTTCAGCTTAGTGAGTGGACTGAAGAGAATTTTGTTCAGTTCAATAACCAAGTCATTCAAAACTAAGAAACAAGCTAGGATTTGAAAAAGCAGGAACATTTGTTTTCCTCTGTCATTGAGTGAATTAAACTTGGTGTGAAAGGATGAGATCTATTAGTTCTAAAATCAGGTTCTAAAATCAGTTCAATTTCCTCCTTTTATATATATCCTTTCCTTTGTTTAATAAATCATTTTTAATGCAAAACCTGCTTAGAAAAGCTTGCTTTTTCTGTTCTAGTATATTTAGGAAGTCAGGGAACTTGTGGTCATTTTATTTAATTAGCATGAATAATTACAAATACTGTTTTAATTTAATTCTAATGTCTATCCAAATATAACTTGACACAGATCACAAGTAAAAAGTTAATAATCTAATAAAATAGTAATATAGACTCATCGTTCACTATTTTCTCATATAATAATATGTAAAGACAAATTAGATTAAACAACATAATTGCTTAAATAAATGTGCACAGATGCAGTTAATCTACTTAGCAAAAATTGAAATGACCACATTTAGTGTAAATTTTTAATTTGTCAAAATATTTGTTGCCACCCATACAATTCAACCTTTTAGAAAACATCCTCATAGGGTAAAACAAGTCAATCGAGCTTGCTGTTTTGAATCATGATTAAAACTGACCATTACATTCAGTTGTACTTGTGTAGGCATGCTGAGAGGGGGGAGCATTTCCTTCTGCTTTTACTTGTTTACACTGGTGAAAATTTCCTGTCTTCTTCTAACCCACTTTAGCCTTTGACACCAACAAGCAATGGTTCTGGTCAGGGCTTGACTTAGCTGACTTACAAGAACCTCTTCAACAAATTGCTAGGGACCCCAGATTGGTTTTGGTGGCAGCAAATGTTGCAGCCACAGCATCATGGCTGCAGGCACCAGCAGTCAAGCAGCCTGCTGGGCACATCTCTGGATGCCCCAATGCCCTGAAAATGGAACATGATGATCATTCATGTGGCTGCTACAAGGTTGTTAATATCCTGCCTCATCAGAACCAAGAAGGTATTTTCTGTGAGCAAGCCTCCCTTCCTCTATTTAAGATGAGGAACTGGCAAAAGCAGAAGCCCATAGGACCTCCAAATTTCATCAACTGTTTCCCATCCCTAAGAAGAGATAGTATCTTCTTATCTAGTCAAGGAATTTGGAAAGGCAAAAGGTGTTACTACTCTTCTCCAGGACCAAATGGCTGAGGGTGATAGATGGTCAGATGAATAATCCCTGCAACTGACAGGAATAGCAGGGGGAAAAGGAATCACAAACTATTTCTATGCAGCCAATGGAAGTTTCACTGGCAATAACTTTGTGATGCTGAAAAAGGCACCTCATGGGCTTGAAAGGCATAGTGAGGTGAGCAACCCTAAAATGGATGGACCCGAAATAAAGGATGTCTCCACCTTTTTGAAATTAGCATTTAAGTGAACAATAGCAGTGAATGACAATGTCATGTAATGACCATAGCAGTAAATTGGCATTCCCAGTCTGATTTCCCTCAGAAAGAAGACAGCATTACAGGCTGCCACACTTTATATGCTGCCAGACGATTATATTGTTTTCCCAACAATTCAGTTTTTGCCTTTTCTTCTTAGGCTAAAGGATGAATACAATAAGTATGGCTGTAACATTTTTCTGATGTAGATTTGCCCACTGAAAGCAAAGAGTGCTTTATATCTCAGCTAAGCACCACCTGTCAGCAGGTGTTAATAACTTTTTATCTTCATCAGTTGTACTGGTTTTAACCAGCTCAGCTGCTTGTACAATTGAAATTGCCCACTGCAGTCTTTGAGATCTTACAGCAATCTTTGGCCCTTCTTTGTAGGTTCAGGATTGCTGTGGGCTACCCAGGAAGATCTATGCTATCTTATGTTCAGTAGAATATCACAGAATCACAGAATGTTAAGGCTGGAACGGTCCTTGAAAGATCATCTAGTCCAACTCCCCTGCCAGAACAGAATCCCCTAGAGTAGGTCACACAAGAAGGAATCCAGGTGGGTTTTGAATTTCTCCAGAGGAGAAGACACCATAACCTCTCTGTGCAGCCTGTTCCAGGGCTCTGTCACTCTCAGAGTGAAAAAGGTTTTCCATATGTTTACGTGGAACCTTCTATGCTCCAGTTTGCACCCACTGCCCCTTGTCCTATCACTGGATATCACTGAGAAGAGCCTGGCTCTGTCCTCCTGACACTCACCCTTAACATATTTGTAAACATTGATGAGGTCACCCCTCAGTCTCCTCTTCTCCAAGCTAAAGAGACCCAGCTCCCTCAGCCTTTCCTCATAAGGGAGATGTTCCACTCCATCTTTGTGGCTCTGCGCTGGACTCTTTCAAGCAGTTCCCTGTCCTTGTACTGAGGGGGCCAGAACTGGACATAATACTTCAGATGCGGCCTTACCAAGGCAGAATAGGGGGGGAGGAGAACCTCTCTTGACCTACTAACCACACCCTTTCTAATACACCCCAGGATGTCATTGGCTTTCTTGGCTACAAGGGCACATTGCTGGCTCATGGTCATCCTCCTGTCCACCAGGGCCCCCAGGTGCCTTTCCCCTATGCTACTCTCCAACAGGTCATTGTGATAAAAACTTGGAGGCACTTATAATGAGGACTGTGTGAGAAACTAATGTGTTCTAAATACATTTCCCAGCACATGTTTCAAAAGCATCTTGTTTAAGAGTTAACAATCAAGTCCCAACCCACCAAGAAATAGCACATTCTACACTTTAAGGCAGGAAGTGATTGCCCAACCTGATCGGCTGGGACTCAAGAAAAGGGCCAATATGAACTCCACTGAACTCCTGTGTGTGTTCAGTGCACAAGCTGCACATCTTTTTTTTTCCCCCAAGACTTTAAAGCACATCTTTCTTCATCAGCTCCATCTGCAAACAATTGTACTTACAGGCACAAGAAGCTCACTTCAGTGGAGTTCTCAAGTGGCTAACACTAACAACTTCAAAGAGTAAGTCCAGATTATGGGTCTACTGGAAGCTCCATGTTTTACTCCGAATGAAGAGTATAAAACTTACTCTCTCCAAAGTAACATAAAAAGTTGATAGATCGGTTTACTTGGAAAGTTAATTAAAGCAGATATAAAATCTAGGTTTATAAAATTCAGTTTTATAAAAAAAATGGGGCAAATGGATTTCAGAACTTAACAGCAGTGATATCACAATAGTTTTGACTCTCAAGGGAAAACAATCCCAGGTTGTTTCTTAAGATGTATTTCAACAACCCACAAGTAAATATGGCTAAGAACTTGCTACCTGATCATGAACATAGACCTGAACATGGAAGGCTCATGTTCCTCCAGTAAGCAGGAATACAAAGAGAAGACAAGAAAGATACAACTAGAAGCAGATTAGTCTTTGCATACTTTTCAGTTGCTCTAGCAAAGGTCTGTTACAATCATGGAGAAGGATAAAGAAATCACAATGAACTTAAACTTCAGTGGTGGTTCTTCTAACACAACAGAAAGCAAAAGTAAAAGGTATGCTGTGTTGGTCCAGTTTGGTCCTTTGCATGACTTACAGAATTTCTTAGGCAGGATTCTTACGTGGGATAAAGAGCTATGTGATTCCACTGGCTGCAGTGTAAGCTCACCAGTTTATAAACGCAGAGGACCCAGGCCCATTCTGTTTGCCACAATTAAACCTTTCTAAGGAATGGAGAACACAAAAACAGAAAGAGATGTTTCAACGGTGGGTACAAGCATAGGATTCAAAACACTTGAGATAAACCTCAGCTTTGACACAGGGTTTCTACATGAACATGTATACACCTTCTCTGGGCTCAGTTCCTCACAGGTAAAACAGCAATCCCTAAGGGATGCTGTAACAATATGTGTTCTAAAGAGTGGGACACTGGGGTCATAGAAATATTTGATAGAGACCCCAGGAAAAGTTGAAGAGCACTACACGTTGTCAAGATGGTAAGCAGTGTTATTAAGTGGGTGTGTACAAGCTACCCCTTATGCAGGGACGTGCCATCTTGATATTCTTCACTTACTGAAAAGGAGCAGTGGATGCAGGTCACTTATCCTTCAGGAAGCTAGCAATGAAAAACAAGCAGCTTATCTAGTCCTGCATCCCTTCCCTTTGGCAGCAGAGAGCACAATAAAAGCTGAGATGAGTCTCTGTGGGAACCCAAAGCTGTGAATCTTCCTCTCGCCTTGTCTGGCCAAAATCCCCTCATTCTCAGGGGGAATTTAGGCCAGAGATCACCAGTTCCAGCTCTCTGCCAGAATAATAGAGGAGAGGGCTAGAAAGGAAGAAAAACAGCCATAACTCAGCAATTACAGTTAGAGAGGTGCAGAAGATGCAGAAAATATGTAGTACTCTGCTAAGTTTCCAGCTATATCCCCACCCTGCTTAACTCTTTCAGATTTCCCCCACCATGACACTGGTTGGTATTTTTTGTTGCTTATAAACAAGGATATTGTATGCCATTTAGAAGAGGAAGTGGCCTAGAACAGGAATAGATTTCTGCCATTTCTTGGGGTTGCAAACTCATTCTGCCCCTTACTTGATTACAGGTCAGTATTCCAGCCTTAGGAATGAAACACTGGCAGATACCTTGGGGTTCCCAGGTGCAGCGTTATAGAGGCACAGCCCCTGAGACACAGAGGCCAGCCAGTATGGCATTGCTCCACAGCTTGCTGGAATTAGCAGGACTTGGGATAGGAAGGGGCAAGTTCTCCATCACAAATACAAAAGAATTAGTGAGTG
This sequence comes from Chaetura pelagica, assembly GCF_000747805.2. NCBI lineage: Eukaryota > Metazoa > Chordata > Aves > Apodiformes > Apodidae > Chaetura > Chaetura pelagica. Next base: position 4,505,906 of record NW_009953758.1, on the reverse strand, counting down.
GAGAAAATCAGAAGTGAAAACAAAAAAGGCACAGCTGAAATTTTAGGTGGTTAAAATGAAAAATGGGACCATGCCATTCACAGCTGGATAGATCGATCAATCAATTGATCTCGTCTACCCTGACACACTTTGGAGCTATTATTCACTGCTGGGGCAATTATTCCAGCATAGCAGTGGCAGGAGTTATATCGGAGACAGAATTCAGGTGCTTTTAGTCAGGGGAGAGTTGGACAACAAAGGAGTAAAAATTGGTAAAAGCCATCCACCAGTAAAGATACATGGGATATAAGTTATGTCTGTGCAGTGGCAGACCATAGAGGGAATGATAGACTGATAGATAAATAGACACATAAAAGTCTGCATTTTTGTTGTGCAATCATTTGCTGTCTGACCTTATCCTTGCCTCCTCCCCTCTACTCTTGGAGAGAAGAGTGTTTGGGATTATTGTGTCCCCGTCTCTTGCCATGTTACCGTTGACTTCTTTATCCCCCTGCACTGAGTAAGTGGTGCTGCCTCTGGAAGGTGTGAGGAATTTTTCTTCATAAGCCTTGATGTGTTCAAGAGAGGGCTGGGTTCATCTCTGCTGTGAGTCTGACAGGGCCTTAAACAGCCTCACAACACTGGGACAAATGGCTCCTGGTCCCTTAACCCTTCTCAGCTTTGCAAGGCAAGGCCTGGCACTGCTGTTCCTATTGCAAGGGCTTTAGACAGTCTTTCAGGCTGAAATCCTCTCTGTGGTGGCTGGGCAGAGCGGAAATCCAGGGGCTGCATCAGATTGGCCTAATGCTACGGCAGTTTAAGTGGTCTGTTTTACCAGAGATTATGGTTTCACTTACACAGAGCACCTGAAAAATGCTGTGGTTTAGGAAGGATTATAGCTGAAAATTCCGTGCTTTAAAAGAGAAATAAAGCAGGGGAGGGACTAGGAAACCTAATGTGCCTGGGGGCTGTGCAAACAGGATTAACCTCTGCCCATAGCACCTCTTGCTTCTGCCCACCCACGCTTCCTGTGTCTATCTTCTTCTCTGCCTTCCTCCCCAGCAGATCCCCACACCTGCCTTCTCTTTCATAGTACAGACAGCTGCAAAAAGGAACCCAGGGAATGCCCAGGACCAACATTTCCTAGTTTATTTGGCTTTCTTGAAAAATGTCACTTCAACTCGCAGCCCCTAAAAGCCAGAGGAAGTTTTGGCCCTCTGCCTGCAGATAGATCTATTAATCCAAGTTACCTAGGATCACCATTATCTGGACAAGGGCTTCAGCACTCCCAGACTGCTGGTGGTGACTCTGCCTGTCTAGCCTGAAGGTAATTCTGTGAACTCCTTGCCACCTGATGACAACCGATGCAGGAGAAAAATAGCTTTTGAGGTTCTCTATCTACGGCAGAGACTGGCACTGGCACGTGAAGGCTCACTGGTATGAGCGTAGGGTAGGATACAGCTTAAAAATCAGAAGCTGGGCGCTGATTTGCTGCCTACACTGGTGACTAATTAAGTGTGCAAAAAGAATCAGATATCCAGCTTCTGTTCCCTATATCCTCCACAAAAGGTCCTTGCCAAACAGAGCTTCCTATAGCAAAAAGGCAGGAGAAATTACAGTCCTCACTTAGCATATCAGAGACTTGACATAAGTAAATAAAGAGAAACTGAACACCTTTTGGCCAGGACTGATCCTTCACAATCAACTGATCCATGAGCATATGTCTTTGCTACAAAGGAGTCTCAGTGATAAGAGACCTTTGATGCTCATCCAGGTCAGAGGTACTTGGAGGAGAACACAGATGGCAAACTATCATTTTTTCCAGGTAGCAAACCTTTAGGAAACAAATGCCTCAGGATAAACAGCATTCACAGCTAGAAACTGCCCAGCCCTTTATTGTCTAGGTGAGCATTGCAGCTTCACAATAAGGTGCCTAGAGTTAATTAAGCCAGTTCTACATTAATGAACTCAGATTTATGACCTAATTATATGCCACATTTATATTTCTCTGTATAAATCAGAACCACCAGAACTAACTTATTTCATAGGCCATTGGCAACACTTGCCATCACAGCAGAGAGATGGCTTTCCTTTATTGGCTTTAATTTGTTTACCTGAGGGTGGATGGTTTGCTAGATGATTTGGATCAGATCTGATCACATCATCAATATTTCTCTTTTGGGTGTTCAAAATGAGACCTTTTACAAGTCCCCCACATTTCCTCTCCTCCATTATATCTCTTTGTCAAGGTATCTGTCTGGCAACACCATAAACTAGGAACAACCAGAGTCAATACTGACTGCTTTTATGGTCAAAGCTCCAAAGTGTGCCACTGTGAGTAAGATGGATCTGTCTGTCTGTCTATCTATCTACTAATTGCACAGTCTCATTTTTCGTTTTAACCACCTCGAAATTCAGCTGCACCTTTTTTGTCAAAGCTTTTACAGAGTTTGGCTTGACAAGCTTTGGCCATTACAGCAAGCATCCTAACAGATGCTCATAATCATGCTGCTCTCCTGAGGAAGGTTACTTTGGGTTTGAGGAGTCAAATTCCCTGGGTCAAACTGTGTAAGTGTAGCATCCTCCTATGCCCTCGGCCAGCGAGAGAAAGAGCAGGAAAGGGAACACAAAAGCTTCAGAGCATTCTTCTCCTTCCCAACCCTATGCTTCTTCCTGTCCCCCCTCTCCTGCATGTTCCCTCCCTCACCTCTCCTTTTCCTGCATCCCATTCCTCCCATCTGCCACTGCACGCCATTCTCCTCATCTCCTGCTGCCCCTGCAGAGGCATCCCTGCAGTCAGAGCCTAGCCCCCAGGTGCATTAATGCTGTTGTCTCAGCACTGGCTCCTCTGATCTACTCCTAACTTTTTTTATTTTTGTTTTTTGTTTTTAAATTAATTTCCCTGTAGATTTTAACCACTCCATTTTCATTTACCCATTTTGTTCTTCCTCTCCTCCCTTCCCCACCCTCCTCTTCCTTCCCCTGTTCCCTTTGTCTGTCTGTGTCCATCCCTTACCCTACCACAGAAAACCTCTCCTCTCCCCTCAGTATAAAGCAAGAGCCTCATGGAGCCTCTCTCACCCCTTTCACCCCCACCACGCCGGTCGGCTCTGGGCAGGCTGATCTTCAGCCCTTCCACATGGCCCTTTCAGACGATGCGTCCACGCCTTGCTACAGTGCCTTCCTTCATCATGGTGCCCATTTTGGGCAGTCCAGCAGCCAGCCTCTGATAGCAGGTAACTGGCCTTGGCCACAAACTCAGTGGGGATGCTGCAGTCAAGGGGTTCAGTTTCATCTGACGGGGAAACCAGTAAATGCTGCAAGCTCTTTGACTGCAAGTGGGAACTAGAGCAACCACGTTCCAGTTCTGTGTATGCAGCATGAGTTCTCAGCTCCATGGAGAGCCACAGAAGGATTTCATGCCCATCCTGCATTTTCTAGAATAAAATGGGAAAAGAAGCTGTACACACCTGGAAGTGACAGAGTGTCCCAGTCAGGTGTGCCTGGGACTTAGTATAGAAACACTTGTGCAGCAAAATCCCATGTTGCCTCAATAGCCATAACAAGTTTTGTTGGCCCATCAAAGGTGCTGGGTGCTAGCCTAAGGTAGGTGGTAGCAGCTTGAATAACCGAGACAGCTTGAGGACTGGCAGGGTCATTTGGCATGGGTTGTACACACTTCTCAGATAGATAATTTTAATATTGCAATATTTGAATCACCTGGTTTGGGAGTGTCAATGGGAGCTGGTGCCTTCACATAGCAGACCAAGCAGTTAAGAAACAGGGCATCACATCTGAATGTCAAGACCAGGAATGGTGGTTCAGAGACGATTATATTTTAAGAGCCAAAGAAGTACAGACCGGAGGTAGGTAGCCTTTTAGAAGAGGACAGAAGTGAAGAAATAGGTTGCAGAAGATGCCAGCACTTTGAAGCAACAGACAGGAGGGGAGGATATGGAGGAAGGAGAAGTTCTGGGTAGGTACTCAGAAAAACTCTTGTGCAAGGTAACTAAAGCAACATTGCAGCAGAAGATCAGGGGTGGCTTGGATGAAATAGTGGGTATCATTTTAGGTGACTGCTGAGGCTGTTGCCACTCCATGGTCAAACAACGTAATTTGGGCTTTTCAGAACAGACAAAGTCTAAGTGCAGACCACACTTCCTAATACTCAAGAAACACATCTTACCTCTGCTTTCTTCATGTTGCTATATTATTTTTTTCTTTTGACCATCCTCCCTTTGTCCTGTCAGGTGAGACTTGCATGAAGCCTCCCTGTAGGAAAGCAGCAAGTAACAGCAGAGAATACTTTTGTGTTCATAACACTGTCCAATCTTACTGCAGCCAATAAAAGCCTCTGAGCTCTGGGCACTTCCTAAGCCAAGGAGTCTCCTGACAGATGCTCTCCAACAATACAGTTCTCTGGGGATGCAGTCATATACAACTACCCTCTAGCCTAGAAGGCACTGTGTTTCAGGGGAGGCACCTTAGGACCCTTAGGGAGAATTAGATATGGGAGAAATTGTTCAAAAGCCCAGATAATGTTACTGCAATGAAGGTGCTTTTCCTCATGCAGAAGGCTCTTGAAGAAGGGAGAATGGCTGGAAGTGGAAGTATATGATGAGCAGGATAGGTGCTAGCCTTGCCATAGCCCAGGAGTACAATAATTTAATAATCCTGTCTACCTGTTGGTAATGAGAGGAGGTAATGGAGGGGGCGTGCTTGTATATAACAACATTTAAGTCCCTCTCTGTGGGACTCTAACTCATGTCGCTGATACTGTACTTTTTTGAGACTGGGATTTTGACAGATGATCACTTCCCAATGAATTTTCCACACTGAGTTTTGAACATCAGTCTTTGTGCACTCATGTCTGAATAAAAACACAGGGGCATATGTGCACAGATTGAGTAGCAGAGTAAATGTGTATGCATTCCCTCTTGAATGGAAGTATCAAAATGAATTAATTTTGCGTGCTGCTACACACTGTTCTCTCTAAGTTTTCAGTGACACTGTTTTGTCACTCATCACCTGTTGTTATTCCTCAGTCCAGCCAATATATGAAACCAAAAGAACATGAGTTTTAAGCATAAAACTTTCTTGCCTTAAAAGGATGCGAGGGAAGAAAAACAAACTACAGGTGTTAATCATACAGCTTAACACATAGCTACAAATCACTAAAGGAAAGATGTTGATAAGAGTAAAAGAGTGTAGAATGTAAATCCCTGAGGAATTGTATATTTATTTTTATCAATATTGGGGAGTGGCTGGAAAATGGCTCAGTCTATGTATTATCTAAGAGAAGGTGAGCTAGGAACCTCAGCCACAGATCAGGAACCTCTCCAGGGAGAAAGAATGAGCTTGTATTTCTTTTTTCCTGAGCAAATCACCTCAATAATCTGTAGTCAAGACCTATGAAAGCAATGACACTGGTCTAGCCTACCTCATCCCAGAGAAACGACTTCCCTTCAGGTTAAGCTCCATGTTGATTAGTTTTTTCTTTGCTGTTTAACTTACTTATTTCTGATTCCCCAGCCAAGGTTCATGCTTGTTCCAGGGCCTGCTTTATCAGTTAGCATTCTGGAACTACTAGAGCTAAACCACCTCTAATTCTTTCATTGGCATATTCCAGCACAGTTCCAGTGACTCCAGTGGTGCTAATTGGCCATACTTAACCTGTCACTTCTACAGACTAGTCAGTCTCCAGCCCTCCAGTTAGATGGGAAAGAAAAAATTAGCAAAGGAACAACAAATGCCACAAACTTCTTGGCGAGCTACAGTTCACCTAGGGAACGTGAAAGGCTTTGGATGCCTGGAACAGGCTGAGATCTCCGTAGGCAGCACTGAAGGTTGAGCTCTAAATCTTCTAGCAGTTGTGTGGGAAAGATTATCTTAATTTTTTTCTATTTTTTCTTTTGGGTTTTGGCTCAAAACTCCCAGCAGCTTCTGAGATTATTTTAGTTCATTTAAATGCAATAAGCACTAACAGCAGAATGCCCTTCTGGCTGGCCCATTTTCAGGCTAACCAGTCCAAATGAGGAAATGCCTCTGGCATCAACCAAGAAGCCTCCGGCTGCACTTCCTAAGAGATGAAAAATAAACTACAATCATCCACCCAGCCCACATCCCTCTCTACTTCTTTGGTGGAGAAAAGATATCACAGCTTGAAGTATTACTAACACAAAAATGTACCTGTGATAAAAATGAAGTGGACTCAAACTAATTTGCATGATCCTATTTTTATATGTATTACATCAGCACCTGTAAGGAATCCAACCAGCATTGATTTCATTCTAAGCACTGCAAATGTACTAGAAGTGTGCCCTTGCACCAAAGAGTTTGCAGCATAAAAAGAAGCTCAGAGAGGTGAAGTGACTTGCCTGAAAACATCAGCAGGTGAACAGCAGAAGTGGGAAGAGAGAGAGGCACAGAAAACTCTTGGATCACTTTCCAATGCCTTGCACATTGATCATTCCCTAAAGCAACATCACCACAGTTCTGGAACTGCATCCACTGCATACAGACAAGACCTCAGCTACTCTAGCAAGAAATATGCTGCCATTCTCTGTGCAGCTTAGGGCCATTTTGACTTAGTTAAAATAGATCTAAAATCTACCATAAACAAAGCAAATTATTTTGAGCCTCACAAAGCGAAGTTTTAACACCCATCCTCACAGTGTGAGATCAAAAGTGCCACAATCTTCCCCCAACATCTCCCACGGCCGGACAGCACTTACATAAGAGAAGAACAGCACTTGCCTATTAAGCTGCTAGTCATGTGACAGTGGGACAAAAGGTGATATCAAATCAGTACTGAAAGATCTTACCCCTATTGATCACCTGATTCTTTCCCTTTCCAGGTCGTGACATGGCAAGCACCACCTTGCCTGGCTACCCACCCCATGTTCCTCCGACTGGACAAGGCAGCTACCCAACCTCAACTCTTGCAGGAATGGTTCCTGGTAAGTCAGCCTCCAGACTTCAGTAATGGCACACACGTTTGAACGTTACACTAACATTGTAAGTGCTTTCACAGCTGGCTTTGCTAGTGCTTTGATCTTATTAAGGACTGTTATTTTAATACAGAAATTATCAGGTGCCTATAACCAATGTAGCTAACAACCCTTTCTGTAATGCATCGCTTTCCCCCTAGTAACTGATTCACCGCTGCTACGGGCAACTAGCTATCTATAACCTGTGGCAATTAATTGGTAATTAATTAACCTTAGTATTCATTAACTAATGTAATTATTTTCCAATGACCCATGCAGATTATTATGTACTGCTCATGGCTCAGGATATTCAGCTATCCACTAACTTAAGCTAACAACTTGCCTTTCTATCTAAAGCCAGAACATCAAACTAAAAATCATCAATGGTAATTTAGCACCTGCAGTTTTTGGAGACCTACTGTTCGTAGCCTGAACTAGCTAAGAACTCAGCAATGATTAACAGAATTTCAGGAGAAACTAAGTATTCGTTTTTATAAACCAACTACTTACCTACCTCCTGTTTGTAAGATAGTTCTTCCAATCCAAGAAACTATCTACCTGATCCTACATTCAGACTGTTCCTTTGCTACTCAATGCCCTTGGATCAATACCTTCTCTTGGCAAGTGGGTTCTCCCGCTGTATAGGGAGACTATTTCACCATTTACCTTAGGGAAATTGAAAAGTTTATTTCCCCGGGCTCTATTTGCCACTCATCAGTATACCCAAAAAGACAGAAAGACCTCCCAAAAGAGAAGGAAGAGTGTGATAAAGTGGAGTTATACGTCAAAGAAAAAAAAAGATTATTCAAGTCAAATGCATATCTTTACATTAAATCTGATGTCAACATTCAATTAGATGAAGTTTTTCCAGTGGGCTACTTGGGGATCCTGCAGCTGTTACTGCAGCTTTCCACAAAGCATCAAGTTCTGGCTGTTTCAGTCATACCTCACTGGTCAGACCCAGCCTGGCAGCCCTTCTATTCCTGTCTTCTAATGTGACTGAAGCCAACAAGCAGGAGATAAAAGAGGCTTCCTGGGAAGAAACGTAAGACTTGAGTTTAATGGGTCACACTGCAGATCTCTGCAGCCACTAATCTCTGTGAGGGACTAAGGGTGAATGCCTGGGGAAGGGTATGAGCAGATCAAATGGATCTGTACCTTTGCAAAAGATGTCCCAGCCTTCAACAACTTTCAGTTCAGAGACTTCCTAAGCCAGACTTTGTATCTTTCTGTTGAAACACCCTCAACAAGTTCCCTCCCCACAAACTTAAACAGTGTTTCTTGAACCCATATAAGCCATTAACATCTGTAGTAACCTATGACAAATAATTCTGTAGCTGAACTATATATTGCATTAAAACTACCTCCTTTATTTGTTCTGAACTTGCCACCTGCTAGGCTCACTTCATGCCTCATGGTTTCTGTATTAGAAGACTAAACGTGCCAAGATTTAAATACAGATACCAAGAGATACTGTTAGTAAAGGTTCCCAGAGCACAGATTGCACAGAATATAGGCCTCATGAGATCGATCCTCTGTGCTTGCTTGTAACCTCTGTTAAGAGTCCAGGTTAAACGAGAAACAAATATGATGTCACCAGTGGTTTGTTACATGCCCCCAGGCCAAGAAAGACCAGGGGCCAGTGCTTTAAGTACATTGCAAAGAAGAAACCAGCAAGATGACCACTCTTTAAGAAACATACAGACATGCAAACAACCAGTTTTCCAGATGTGAGTGAATATGAGGAAGAGACTGTGACTTCTTGAAATAAAGGTGCAGAGCTAAAAAGCAGAACTATTCAGAAGGCAGAATTTCAACTCTGATTTTTTGACATTTGTTTTCATCTTGCATTGGGATGACAAGTCGGTCTTGAAATAGTTCAATTTGCAAACATCAGGATGAAACATTTCAATAACGTCAACATGTTCTAGATGTCAAGACATATTAAAATAATAAAAGGGTTGAAAGAAAATTAAATGAGATGAGAAAGGCAAAATGAAACAAAACAAGAAAGTGGAAACATGATACTTTGTTTCAATTTGCAATCATTTCAGAACTTTTCTTTCCAAAAGCCCATTGAAGCTGACAAGCTCCTGCAAAATATTTCCATTTCAATGAGATAGCATTTTCCAGTAGAAAACTGTTTCTGAGAAGATTGACCAGTGGTAACCAAAGCTGCTCTGTTCTATCCATGACAACCTTTCACTAGACTTCTACTTGTATAGTCTAAAGAAGAGCTTGTCTCCAGTAGCAGTACATCCATGCAACATGGTTAGTCATGCATGCAAATATCTCTGAGGTTTATGTAGATGAAGTGGTAATATACATATCCTGCATTTGCCCTTGCCTGTAACTTCAGGTCCTTGGCTGCAGACAGGGATAAAAGTCAGTAGTCTCTGAGCACACACTCGAAAAAGCAGGAGTTTGTCACTCAAAGAAGGATGAATTGGGTATTGTGCTACACTTAACCTATGCATCTGAGAGATGCTTCCTGCCCAGATAACAGCATCTTTGATCCCTGCCTCAATTCTTCCTCTTTCCCAGAAAGGCCATCAAGTTTCTACAAACTGTTTTGGCGAAGTGAGCATCCGCTGAAGGGAACTGCAGCTCACACAGAGCAGCGTTGAGCCTGCAGAGGGCTGGTGATGGCAACGGCAGGGAGTCGTTAAACAGAATCCAATGTTGATGAGGAAATTACACTTGTTTCATTAGTGATCGGGGAAGGCGATAGCTCAGTTCCTCTTGGTCACAGTTGAGCTCAAAAGCTCATTATCCTGCTGCATGCATGCTTTCACTCCTCGTCAATAAACACTGTTTCCACTGGCGGCCCTCCCTCCTTCCCAGCTCTCCATAGTCAGGGCTCTTCTCCTCTACTTAACCCATGCTTTAGGAACACTATAAACAGTTTAGGGTGTCAACTCGGAAGAGGGTGAGAGAGAAGCTTTGAAATATAAGAACTTATTTCCATGCAGAAAGTTTGTATGAGGCACTTCAAAGCAGAAATTCTCATCTGGGTAGTTGTTTTCCTTCTTAGAGGAGCAACCTCATTCCAGTGTATCTCAGATAAGTCACTTCAGTAGAGATAAATCTGGAGTCTGCATTGCTTTTTGCCTTTGTATCCCATTCCACAGCATCTTGAGTCATCTCAGCAGGTTTCACCTATTTCTTCCCAGCTAGCTGTCAGGAACTTCAGTGCAGGATGTTTCTAGATAAGGAAATATGCTGAGCTATTTTCATTGAAACAGCACTTAGCAAAGTCTGTCACACAAAATGAGGTTTTATGCTGAAACTAAAAACTGCTGTGACTAAAATACCTTTGGATGGTGATCAGTTTTAATACATACACATTTTCATACTGACTGCTTTGGTACTGTGAACGTCTTTTAAAACTTGGCTGGACAAGCTGTCCTCAAGTTTAAACCAGTGCAAATCACCTGACTTCAACACACTTCATTTCTACCATCTGAAAATCTATGGTTTTGACTTTAAGTCTCTGGTGATGTGAGATTTGCAAAGATCACAGTATAATTAATTGACATTTCTTTGGTAATTGTATCACAGGCATCCAGCATGTCTTGCATTCCCTTCTTTCCATGTTCCATGGTATCTAGCAGGAACCCCACATGCTTTCCAAACACTTCTGTTGCAACAATTCCACCCCTGCTTTAAGGCAGACAGGAAGCTAATAATCACACTGTTGTTCCACTGACTTTTAAGTGCATCATACCTTTCAAATGGCACTAATTGTCCCCAGTCTGTTGGTACTGCATTAAAATAAGGTTATGATCTGATAACAGCATGTATTTACTTACCAGAATCATTCAGTTTTTAGTTTTGGGAGATTTCTTTATTTTGAATGCAGCTTCCTCAGCTGTCAAATATAATTCCCTTAGCCCTACACAGCCTGCTATAAAACAAGGAGGCTCAGCTCCTTATACACAATAAAACTGAATATTTAAGAAGACTATACAGCATTCAAATCTTGTGTCAGAGTCTACTAGATCACAAAGCTCACAAGTATTATGGTTTAGGCCCCTATTATTGAGTGTGAAGAAGGGAGCTGTAGTCTAGCTTGTCTTTCAGATGCAGAATAGTACCTAAAGTGCTAATCATTAGAAAATTATTTTCTGGAACTGGAATACAGCAAGTTTTCTCTGTAATTCATTAGCTAAGCATAAAGGTGGGGTTAATCCTGTATGAGTCACTTTTCTGACTAACACCATCATAAAGAGTAAGAAAGAAAGAGTGATTCACGTTTTCCATTTTGTTTTGTATTTAAGCTGACCCTGCTCTCAGAACATTTCCAGAAACAAGTTATACTCTCCTCCACAAATATGACATGACACTCAGTACCCTGTGAACAAATCTTAGCAACCACCAACAGCACTGCTAGTTCCAATGAGTCTATTGTGAGCTTGTCCCACCAAGTTCCCATGCTTGCTGTCCTGATGCTAGTGGAGAACGTTAGATTTTGGGTAAAAGAAACTGGGAGTTAATTGCAGAAAAAGCTTGCGTAGGCAGTCCTACTGCAACCTGAGAATTGGAAGTCAGAAGGCAATGAAAAATAAACCAGCTTATTTGTATTATTGAATTTAATTATTTTAAACTAATTTATTTATTTATTTCTGAAGAGGTCAATCTTAATGATTTTAATTATACAGGTAAGCAACACTACACTGAACAAACACCACAGTGTCCTGAAGGACACAGTCTCAGCTGGGCAAGGAAGCTACATATGCTAGTTTTCCTGCTGGCATACACAGCCAGCATGGACACTGGCTTGATGAAACAGCAGACACAAACTTTCATTCCTAACTGTATTTCACACCCTCCTTGTTTTCTTCCAGGGAGCGAGTTTTCAGGGAACCCCTACAGCCACCCTCAGTACACAACCTACAACGAGGCCTGGCGGTTCAGCAACCCTGCGTTACTAAGTGAGTACCTCTTTCCCACAGCACACCCCCAGCCTCGCGCTCCTTCTGTTTGTCTCTTTGTTTTCTTTTCTTGTTGGTTTTGTTTGTTTGTTTGTTTCTGAAGAGGGTTTTCAAGTATTTGGACAGGCAGGAGGGCTTTTTCCTCACTCTCCAGTTCATTGTCTAGGTGGGTATATACCTCACGTGTGTTTTTGTATCTGTTCTGAAGCCAGTTCCTCTCTCCTGAGATGGTTCAGAATTCCACATTAGCTCTGGCTTCTCCGTGGCCTGCCTCCGCATTTTAGTGAAGATTAGATCAAAAGTTAAACTCAGGTTTTGCTACTGTCTCAGGCCACAATCAGCAAAAGTTCAAGGTCTGATTAAAAGTGATTAAAGATGAAGTGTCACTCCTTTCCCAGACTAAAGCTGGAGTCAACTCTGGGGATCTGGAAATGCCATAGAAGTTCTTCTTTTCAGACCAGTTGGAGCAGTGTGTCCAGAGAGAGAGACATGCTGGATCACTAGGTTTATAACAGCCAGTAGGGTTTTCTTGCGGTGATATCTGTCTCCAGTAAGTAATATGCCCAGAAATCATCAGGTTTTTTTCCTCTTGGGGAAAAAGCCTCCCTTAGGACAACACTTCTAACACAACATTTCTTAGCAAGGGAACAGGGAGAGATTCATTATATGCAAAATAAATCAGCTGAGATTATTACCTATGTATTTACTGAGGTTTTACAACTGGGTAGCAGAGGTACATTTTATTCCAGTGTTGTTAAATCTCAGTAAATATGATCTTAATAATCAATCACTATTTAATACACATTCAATAACCACCTAGAGTGCTCTCATGCCAAAATCCCAAGTCGTAAGAACATTGTCATTTTTTTCTTCTCTCCTGGTTTTAAAAATTACCTATTATACTTTGCCAGTTATACTCAGAACATCTGGCCCTAACACTTTTCTTGTGGCCATGGATCAGGTGTGGCATATTTGTGCTGCAATGCTCATGGGCTTCCCTTTTGACGACTTGCTCATGGTTAGAAGGAGCAAAAGGATATCCTTCCCATAGGCGGACTTCAGAGCCAGAGACCAAGGCAGCATCTTTCCACTGAGGCACATCCCTCAGCTGCCTTCCTCTGATTGCCTTTCCCTAATCCCATCAAGAGCTCAGTCCTCAAGTTCATTCTTTGGGTTCCTTTCCTTTGCTTTCTTCCTTTCTTTTTCAGTTCTCCTTTGTTTCTTTTCTTAGTTTGATTGTTTTTTATTTTTATTTTATTTTATTTTTTTTACTGTTTGTCCTTTCAACCAGTCCATTCTTCTCCTGTGTTAACTTTCAGGTTCCCCTTATTATTATAGTGCCACATCCCGGGGCTCCGCACCTCCCACTGCTGCCACTGCCTATGACCGCCACTAGTTACCATGGAAACCACATGAAACTGCAGGGCGACAGCTTAGGCCTCCACATTGTACCTGTCTGATCACCTCTCTACATCCCTGGGAAGGGTGAAGAGACCTCCTCCATTCCTTACCACAGTCCAGTTCCTTCCCCTTCACCACGAAGGCACCGGACCCAGCACTCACCACCCCAGACCGAGACCCCCGCCCTCCGCCCTGACCGCACCCCAACGCCGGGAAGAGCCAAGCGGCTTCTCCTGCAGGAGCCCTCCACTGCACCTGGGCAAAACGCCCACACGAAGTCCCCTTGGCTTCCAGGACTTCAGGGGGACTGGAAAACAATGCAGCTGGCAACCACTGCATTACAGGACCCCCCTTCTGGGAGCGGTAAGGGCCAGGGGGAGCAGGGGAGAACACCGCTCACCAAACACTGTTCCCCAAAGATACGCTCCTCTGCGGTGGACTCTTCAACATGTGTAACCTGTGATGCTCATCCTGTTTCCCAGGGCAGAGGGAACAGTCTGGCTAGAGCAGAGATGGCAGTACAGAGACCTGGCCTATCTGGCAATGAAGACAAGGACCAAGTAACTGTCTGCACCCCATGAGGGGTTCTCGGTGCACCTCATCCCCACTCTCCAGCGTGGCTTCCCCCATGGGTGGCTGCACCTCACACGTGGTGACTTTGCAGGCCAGAGCTGGGAGGAGCCTCACACATACACCCACAATTTCTGTGACACACAATCAGCTCAGACAGGAGGATGGAGCAACATTTACAAACCAACCGATGAGATGAAGAAATATATAAATAGATATATAAATATAACTGTGTTTTTATGCTTTGTCATGAAGGTCTGTAAAAAGGAAAAAAAAAAAGAACAAATCCCCAATTTTCTAAAAAACCCAAGCAAACAAAAACAACAAAAAAACCAAAATAATAATTAAAAAACCCTACAAAAATAAAACTCCAAGTCCCATCCCTCCCCACCACCTGAATGGCAGACGAGTTCCTCTGACGTTTGATGCTCCTCTTTCACTCTAGGGTTTTGTTTCCTTTCTGTTTTGCACTACAATGGGATGGTGGTATTGGAGAGGATTGGATGCCAGCTACACCCCAGTTGCCTCCTCCTCCTCCTCTCCCTTTCCCAAATCCTGTCTCTGGGGAGCAGTGCGGACAAGTCACACCTGACCAAGTTACCAAACACATCAGTCGACAAAAAGCACTCTGAGTCAACAAACGTTTTCCATGTCACTGGTTGGCAAACAAAGAAAAGAAGCCCAGCTGCGCTCTAACTGCGCTGTGTGGTGGAAAGTGTGGGGCTTCATGTGGGCCCATCTGATTGCCCTCTGGACAGCTGAGACTGAGATGGACAAATTCAGGATTGGCTGGGATTATTGCTTGGTTCCCTAGCCCTTAGCTGCCACTCCTTTTACCTTAACCCCTGTACCTGTGACAACTTCAGTTCACCCACATCCCAACTTTCACAATTTTAGATAAGCCCAACATCCATTCTCCAAATCCCCACAGCCAGTGACAACAGCCTCATTATCTGTGCCCACCACCTAATTTCCTAACCACTGTAGCCTTGCTATATGGGCTCCCTTCAATTCCTGGTCTGCCTGCTCATACACCTACTAATTATAGGCCTCCATTCAAATCCATATGCTTGCATCCTAAAAGCCAATCCCAACAAACAGCCCCATCTTTTCATCTTCAATCCTATATTGTGCACCCTAATATTTACCCGTTATCCCAAATGCTCATCTCATGATTCTCTAGGGGTTCTCT
The DNA here is from genome assembly GCF_000747805.2 of Chaetura pelagica. NCBI lineage: Eukaryota > Metazoa > Chordata > Aves > Apodiformes > Apodidae > Chaetura > Chaetura pelagica. The sequence goes on along the minus strand of NW_009953758.1, from coordinate 4,490,841 downwards.
GCTCTTTTTGGTTCCCAAGTGACTGGCAAACGCTGTTCTGCAAAAGGCTGTCAATAGAAATGCTTATTACTCCTGTATCGTCAGCAGATTCATGCAACAGTGCAACTGTTCTTGCACTGACACTTCCTAAAAAAACACTCAAAGAAAACATGAAGGCAGCTATAGCCTGTCCCCAGGGCATCAAGTCTGCCAAAGTCGATCCTTGCTGTTCTAGAGAGGTTTCAGATAAAACTTGTGGGCTACTGTCCATGGACAAAGACAGGATTGAGAATCAAACCCCTGAAGGGCATAAAAATGAACAGTGGAGCAATCTGCACAGCCAACATTATGTATAAAATCCAAAGTTAACAGCCTCAGAGGAGATGTGGTTGTGGACTCAGTATTCTATTTTCAAGTTTAACTTGTATGTATGAAATCCATCATCAGTAAACAGCTGTGTCAATCCCAAGGCCCCTTTCACCTAACAGCCCTTGCATGGCTCTGATTATAGGTCTGTGTCTTCTTTAAAGGGGTGCCCAAATGATAAGGGTATTTGGGGGGGGATGTTTACATAGAAGATATAGAGCTAAAATCTGTTCCTGTACAGAATAAAATCAAAGAGGTTACTCCTGATCTATTAAAAATGTCATTCTACACATCTTACCTCTGAGTAACCTGCTGCAAATACCAGAGTTGTTACACTGACACCAAGACCAGAAATTGGCCCATTATTTCACCTTACTGTGTATGAGAAGAAAATTGAGTAAATTCTAAAAATTTATTTTCACCACTCCTTCTTGTTTTCCTCCACAGACACCAGATAGATGCTGGACTCTGTTAAGTCTCCCTTTCAGTTTCTCAGTATGGCCTTTGCTCTACTCATGTCCCACCCAGTTTTACTCTACAGGTGGTTAGAGCAGGCGCAGTAAATCACAAGACCAGCAAGGACAACCTGCTGAGTAGGCTAGGGAAAAGGAGACTATCACACCTCACACTTGGCAACCTGTAGCCCAGGGGCCACCTCAAGAGAAGCTAGCAGCTGAGAAATGCTTATTTTTATAATGGTGTTTCACTAAACTTGAGACACGAGCTAGAGTATGAAATCAGGATTTGTTTGGCCCACTCATGGCTGGCTTGATTTGACCCTCAGAGCACCAAACCCATTATTGGTGTAACTCCACTGCTAAAAGAGGATTTCCACCAGGCATTGGATTGGTTTGGAAAGTTCCTAAGTATACCATGTAGTCTGACCAGGAAAAGTAAAAGGAAAGCAAAATTATGCAAAGGACTGGGCAGTCTAATCCTCTTCCACCACCATCTGTAGACCCCCATGCGAATGTACTGAATTACATTTGCCAAAGAGTTTCTTGTGTTGGTTGTTTTGATTTACAGTCGGTGGATGCATTGTAAAGCAGTATTATAGCTAAAGTCTAGTAGCTGACACAGGGATTTATGTGGTAATATTATGCAGAAGAAAACCATCAATATTCATATAGATTCCATTAGACTGGACTATGCAGGAAACGCAAAAATTCTACCAATTATTTAATATTATGTTATTTGCAAAAACAATTGCTGCTTTGTAGGAAGATAATGTGTGTAATGTGAAGGCAATTCCTCTTGTATATAAGTTCATCTCCATCTTCATCATGGTAGTTATTAAAACAGCCTCGTCTCATCCTGTAGATAAGGAACACGCTGTCTGTACTGTGCAAGTCTTGTGCTCACTGAAAACAAAACAATGTGTTCAATAAAGCACAGCACAAATCCAGAACCTGAGGGAACAGCCAAACCTTGAAAGGACCCCTTCTCCAACAGGCCAACATGTTGCTTCAGTTGCTTCGTTGTAGGTGGATTTTTTTGTTATTATTATTATTTGTAATTTTTCTTTTTAAAGTTTTACAAGAAAAAATGAAAAATAATTGGAGAAAAAAGTCACTATGCAAAATCCAGTGAAGGTCAATGGCTTACATCTCTCTCCATTTTGTTGTTTTTTTCCCTTTTTCACACCTCTTTCTGTTCAATTTCTAGCTCTCTCATTATTCTTCATTCCCAGTGCATTTTTCTATCCAGAGAGGAAACAGCATTACTGGTATGAGAGCAGGTATCTGGGAACTCGAACTCCCCAGTTCTCCTTGTGGCTCTAGAGAACCTTTGTCAAGTCTGATTTCCCCCCTATGCCTCAATTCCAATCTTCTGTAAAAGGGGGATAACAATAGTTCCTAATTCACAGGGGGATTGCGCAGCTGAATTAATTAGCACCGGCTCAGTGCTTTGAGATCCTGGAAAGAAAATTCTATCAAAGTGTTCAGTATTATTCTGAATAATAATGAATGTTTCCATTTAATTTCTCTCTTTTCCTTCTTCTCACAAATCATTATTCATTTCATAAATTCTTCTTCCTTAGCTCTCCTTTCACTTCTTTCTTTTCTTATCATTCTTAGTTCTGCTGCTACATTTACTTTCCTTCTGTCACCAGTTTTTTGTGGGAAGGAATCTCATGAGTTCTCAAATGCCATGCTTCACTGAAAGCAACAGGGTCCATGGCATTTAAAACCGGGCAGCACTTTCAAGTCCTATTTTCTGAAGCTCCCACATCCTTTTGGCCCAATGGGATGTGGGGCAACAAGGAGGGAGGTTTGCACAGGGTGGGTGCATTAAAGTTGACACCCTTGTGACCTCTGAATCTGTTGGGGAGGGTTGGTGGCAATGAGCCCTGCTGTGGAAACAAGAAGTCTGCATGCTTTCTGACCCATCAGTAGCGATGACTCAAACTGAGTAAGACTTCAGAATTAATCACAACATGAACGTGAAGATGTTAAACAAAAAGAAAATTAAAAACCCTGCACCTTTCTCCTCTTGAGTACATAATTATATATCCACATCAGCATTTTCTTAAAGGGATTTTTGGTTTGCTGAACTGTTGGAAAACCCTCACACTTTTGTTTCTAATAAAAACCACACCTCTGGGAAAAGAAATATGAACCATAGCTGCCCGTTTTGGTATTGACAAAATGAGAGCTTCTGAGGGACCTCACAAATACCACAGTGTGCTCTTTGGCTGGGCCCAGGATGGTGGCAGAATTGCAAAGCAAGGAGGGACCAAACAATGACAACTGCAGAACTGATCACAAATTCAATCATAAGCACCTTTGCTGGTGCCTCCAGGCTAAGCTAGACATGAGACTGCGGAAGGGAGGGGGCCAGTGCCAAGAGCAGGTTTATATCCATCCTAGGCTACTGTGGCCACTCCTGGCTTTTCCTCATCACCTCAGTTCTGTTTGACTCTTTTCTTTTCTCTTTTTGTGCACATGAGAAATAAAATCAATTTTTTTTTTTTGGTATGTCATTTTTGTGGCTTTTGTCTTTTTTCTTTTTTTCTTCTCCTTTTTTTGTTTCTCTTTCCCTCTCCTTCTTTCTCTATCCTCCTCAGTGCTTCTCTCTCCAGTGGATTCCCCTTGAGGTCTCCAGGATGTTACATTTGTTCCACCTAGCACCCTTCAGGCACCATATAAACAATACTATGATTGCTAAAAATCACCACACCGTGTGAGAGAAGGCACCACACGTGCTTGCAACCATCCTACAGTGCAATCCAGCCTCTGAGCCCCCACCAGCCACTATCCTGCTCCTATTCAGTGCCAGCAGGATTCCTTCTTCTATTGATCTCACTCAGTTGACTCCAAATGATCCGTAACACATCAGATATCCCCAGGTAGTTCAGAACATGAAAATGCTGTTGGGTAGCCATAACATCAGGAAGATGTGGGTTAAAACCCAGAGTCCCCTTCCCTTTTACACCTGTTTCTTCATAGCCCAAACACCTGCTCCATGTGCCTCTAGGGGGATTTCAAGCCTTCCAGAATTAGCCCTGATATTCCATCAGGGCACTGTGGGGGCTAGGTGCAAGGTCTCAGTAATGTGAAGGTGGCTGAGAACTCTCAGGTCTTAACCCCACTTCTTTGCTACCCTGGTTTTAGTTTCAAGAGATGAATTCTGCTAGCCTGATATTTAATTGTAGCTTGCTCTCTCTTAATCTCTATTTATCTTGGTCAACTGGGGGGCAAAACCAAATGCAAAGTCATTAATAACCTGTTCTCCAAGCTATTCATTGTCTGCCTAACAAAGAGCTAGGCATTATATTAAGGTATGCTATAAACATACCAAATACTGAGGTACTCACTCAATTTTTCCTCAGTCAAGCATTAATTCTCCAAGAAGTCAGATGCAGTTTAAGGTCACAGAGGCAGAGTAAAAGTGTAGCAAGGAGTCAGACTAGGCTAAATCAATTTTGCTTCTACAGTTTTTAGTGATTTAAAAATATTTTCACAACAGCATATGAGAGCCAGTGGGCCACATGCTTTCGTGAAGCTTTTACTTCTCAGTTAAAATATTTCCTTTTGTTTCAGTTTGTGTTTTTCCCTTGCCATATTAACAGAAGAGGCTGAAAATCCTCCAACAGGGCATTTTCCATAAGCGAAAGTCAATTTGTTGAAATCCAAACAGTCTATAAAAGCAATTCAATTTTCGCAACACTGCAGCAAAACTGCCTGGCAACTATGTTGAAGTCAGAGACCCCAGGTTTCCAGGGTCCACCATGTACAAGACAGACAGGCCTGGTGTGTGGTGCAGGGATAGGCTTGCACTCAAAATCGAAGCAACACTGAATTCCAAAATTCTGAAATCCTTTATGCATCAGAATTATCTTTCTCTACCGAAGTTTAGGTGATAAGTATCAAACACTGCATTAATAGATAAGATGATGGATGTTAAATTGACTGGAATCCATACAAATTACTAATGTACGTTTGCTGTTAGAGGTGAAAGACAGGCTAAGAATCAGCAGACAGATGTGCCAGAAGAAAGCACCATGGATTTTCAACATTCATCCTGGTAAAATAATCTTAGAAGAAAGAGTTAGAAGCTAGCATGACCATCTCATTTGTATCACATCTAATACAGCTCAGAGAACTGCACCTTGACATTCCTGCGTAAGGCTCCATAACTGATAGTTGAACTATAGCAAACCTTTTGCAACTTTCAAGAACTTATATATCTTGCAAAAATAAATACTTGCATGAAAGAACTATTTCTACCATTCCAACTAGTATTCTGTTCCTTTAATAATCCTGCATAATCAATGCGAGTTCTCAGTGTGAAAATGTTGTGTGATAAAAAGAGCACCACAGTCTGTCTCCTAATGAGGAAAATTATCTTGTAAGAGATTATGCAACACTAAGTAAATAAATCCTCTTTATAATTATCCTGACAAGAAAAATAAAGAAAAGCTTGAACATCCTGAGATGATGACAACCTTCTTTAAAAATACATACGTTTCTAAACATGGTGTAGGCAAGGAAACAGAACAATAAGCATTCATAGTGCCAACCTCTCCAGATAATACGTACCTGAAAGTATTACTGAGCTAGTGAATGAATTTACTGGACTCACAATCAGTACTGAAAAACTGTAGGGACCTGGAGAATGGCAAAAATGGAAGAACAGCAAACATGGCACCAGTGATTTAAAGGAAAAACATGATCCTGAAAACTATTATCTAGTATATGTACACAGTGATGCTTGTATCCAAAGAAAAAGACTTCAAAATATTGAAGAAAGTATCTGAACAAGTAACAGTTAATGAAGATAAGCACAAGAAGCAGGCTGTACATACACTTTTGTCTGCTTTAGAAAAAAAGCTGGGAATGTCATCAGGACAGTTAACTTATGTGATTCAGGAGCTGTTTGCAGTGAAGCCAAGGGAATTTATTTGAGCTCGTAAGGCCAGCCCCTTGTACTTGAAAATCACAAACCAAGTACACAAAAAAAACACAAGATGGACTGAAAATCATGTAACTTGTATATAACACCATATGCCATTTTGTATATATGTATATTTATATACATGTATATATATATAAAAAAACCACACAACAAAAAAAACCCTTTTACTTGACTTCTAATTCTAGTGTTCTCAAGGCTTCTATAGCTATGTTATTAACTATGTCTCTTCCACTTCAAGAGTCAGAAACTCCCTTCTTTTAGTTAAAAGTGAGTCTCACCACATTGCAGGTACCCTGTGGTTTAGTGCCTTTGAAAGCAGCTCAAATGTCACAAGACCTGGAAATGGCCCTGCAACTTGTGTCAAGGTTGACAGAGTTGGTCAGATACCAAAGCTTATCAAATATTTGGGTATTTTCCTGCCTTCTACTGTGTGACATTTTGGTGGAAGCTGCCCATCAAAATCATGTTTGATCATTGTAGGTTCAAAACTCTACCTGCAAATTAATTCCATAGCAGCTGCTTGAAGAAGACTTTTTTCTGCTGTTTCTTATTCCTGTAGCAGTAGAACTCCTCTTGTTAACCCTGGTCACTTCTTGCATCCCCCTGCTTCATGCCACCTCTTCTGCCCTTTCCTTCAAGATCCCTTTCAGTGCCTTACCAGTTCTCCCACCTAGTTGTCCCTTGGCATTGTCCTCGTTTGGAAAACATGGATTCTCTGTAATCCCCCTTCCTCATTCTCCGCCTCCTACCTTCTCAAGTATAAACCTCCCATGTTGCTTGTTGTATGGACTTGGGGAGACCATCCTGCACCCCGCTGTGCCTGTTGGGAGGCTGTTGGCACTATTGCCTTCTTCACACACCCCATACTCACATTCAGAGGACCCTCTCTATCATTACTGTTTGCTGCTGCTCTCCCTTTTACTACTCTGACATGAACCAGGTCTCAGGACAGAGGCAATACCCATCTTTCTTACAGGCAGCCCAACTTTCTGCTGCCAGAGTATATAAGTAAACACTGACCAGCTGAAACTGAAACTGCCTGTGGCTTCCATCCCCAGGAGAAAAACTGTTTAAGGGACTGTTCTGACACAATGAAATGCATGGCTGTGGTTTCACCAAGAACTATGCACCAGTCATTGCTGAAGGATAAGCTTTCTGTTATTAAACATAACAAAAATGGCTTCTATTCTAAATGGTCTCGTTTCAAAACACACTATTTGCATCAGAATTACTCTGGCTTTGCCCCTGTGCCTCTTCAAAAGGAGATGAATAATTCTGTTTTAAAGAGACACACTGACAATGAAATATTACAAATATAATGACTTTCTGTCTGAGACTAATTTCAAACACACCCTGTTGAACACTTAAGAAAAGAAGACAAACAAAACCTACACGAAAACCCAAAGGGTGTAAGACTGGACTGTGTGAAATTTCACACAGATATAGTACCCCTGTGTACAGCAGAAATAAATATTTTTCCTCCCTCAGAATGCAGTTTTAACTACAGAGCTGCATTTGGCTCCTCCTCGATACACCAGCAAGTCTGTTATAGCACCCAGCTAAAAAGGCAGCTTCCACAGATGCACTTTTCAGACTCATATATGAAAGTCAAATCACCATTAACAAGCAAATCAATCGAAAGCCCCTTATTTTCATGCCCTTTTCTCTAGCATAAAGGCCAGTAGTTTTAAACTTATGTTTCTAAAATCTATATTTTTAAGGAAACTGCTTTTAATATAACCAGGAAAGAGAGCTCATGGACCTTGATGCACTACATTGGCAGCTATTCTTCTGCTGATTGTTTTTTGTTCTTCCTGTTTGCTAATTGAAAAAGATTGAAAATCACTTTTCTTGATAAGCTTCAAATCTTGGAGCATGACATAACATCTAGGAATCCAAATTTCTGCCAAGCAATGTTTAGCTAACAAACAATTAGCTGTCTAACCCATCAGGAAAGTTTATATATCCTATCCCCCTGCTAAAGCTGAGTAGAAATAGGGTAACAGCTTGCTAATGCTATCAGCTGAGACAACCTTTTATCTCAAGTAGGCACAGGCCACATCCAGAAGCCCCAGACATATTCTGCTCAGAATAATTCTGTGTAAATGTCATAGGTGGCCTGTTTAAAATTGAGAAAAACAAACAAACAAAAAAAAAACAGTAAAAGAATTGAACTGCAAAGCTGGGTACCCAAAAGTTAACTACTGCCTTAATATACAAAGACCAGACAGAAATCTGCAGGGGATGTGTCAGAGGGAACAGAAGAGATGTTACATGAACTTGTTGTACTTTTGCTCTCTGACTTTGTAGAGTTTATTAGTAACACAGGGTAAGATTATCACAAGAGGTTTGCACCACTACGAGCAGAAAGCTCTAGTACCTTCCCATTCCCTGTGCATTGATCTCCCTTTCCACCCACCATTGTCCAGTGATCTATTTACATCATCCAAGTATAATACACTAGTAGGTTAAATTTGCTAATAAACCAGGATATGAGCATGTTATATCTACTTAGTATTCAGTTTGCTCTTTCATAAATTATTTGGTAGAGAATCAGTTCCTCCTCTCCCTCTCTAGCTGACTCTCATCCGATTCTAATTCAATTTCTCTGCCTATTGTTTATTTCACTGCTCCCCTGTGAAGTGTCAAATGCTGATGTTCTGTCAGCCTAGAACTGTCGTTTATATTTGTCATTCAGTCCTTGTTAAAAAATAAAACAGGACTGCGTCTGCCTTGGCGCGCTCTGCCTGGGAATTCCCTGTGGTAAAATTAGTCCATTTAGATGGAAAGTTTTGTGTCACTCCCCTGTCTAAATTGGCAGATCTGGCTCTTTTGCAAAAACCAATAAACTGTGAACCTTGATGCATCTGTCAATCAAACTCATCTTTCGCGAGCAAAGCCAGATGACAACAAAAGCTGGGCAGGTTCCTCCGATTGGTTCTTCTCATTTAGGCATATCAGGAGGCACCTGTCACTCCTCTGGCTCAGCATCATGCTCAGAGGGACTCCATTCACAGAGAGATGAAGCTGCCTTGGGGGCTGGGTTGGGTCTTGGATAGGAAAGGAGGAAGAGGGAGTTACCCTCCTCACTTTCAATACAATCTGCAGCTTGGCTCTTTCCTCATGGCTCTGGTGGGAGGCAAGGAACTGGCATCACCTTTTGTCCTGGATATGTTTTGGATTTTTTTCCACATCTAAAGTGAAAGCTTTGATTTCTTAAACTGTGCAGGTTTTCTGGTGACTAAAATGATGTAGCAGTAAACGTGACAAGCTACATCCCTGGGGCTCTGAGGATTTAGCCACGATACCAAAGAGGAAATACAGCACATACTCCAAACCCCTTTCCAAAGCTACTGTGTACACCCTGCCTATTAGGTCATACACTGAGGAGAAGCAGAGAGGGTATTTCTACCTTTCTTCTAGGAAAGGAGGGAATCACAGACAGATTGGACAAGACCTTGAATGTCAAAGAAAGCATACTTTATAAAGGCATAAAAGAGGAAGAAAAATGTTAGCAAAGAGCAACAGCTCACATCATGGGGCTTGAGAGAAGCTGGGGCACTCAGGAGCTGATGATACCTGTGGGAATGACCTCCAGAGAGATCAGACTTCAGGAGACACCTCAACTTACCCAGTTTTCACTGGGAAATTGTAAACTCTGCTGTCTGCCCCAAAGAAGGGTGCTAATTTTTTATTGTTTCTTTTGCAGAGAATTTAACCTAATATTTCAAGGTGCAATAATTTGCATATTTGTATTAGGTTGCCACTGAACCATTCAATAAACTTGTTCTTCCACAGAGCTGCTGCTTGATGATGGATTTATGTTGCCTCTTAAGCACCTCATCACAAACCTCATCTCAGGCACCTGTATTTTCTCTCTCTACTTAGTTTTGCTCAGAACAGCTCTGCCATCATATGTCACTTACATTGTTTGCAGGTATCAGCGTAATTGTCTTGGCAGTGCAGTAGCCAGCCAGTTCTCTCAAAGCTAGAATATAGTACATGACAAACTCTCACAGTTGCCTCACATGTCTCACGAAAGTTTAGTGGTTTTGCTCCAGTTACAGGATATATGATGTGAGATGAAAATCTCAGCCTTTCTAAAGCAGTTGTAAGTTCATTTGGTTCTAGCATCCAGTTTCAATTACATGCTCAAAAAGACAAGACAAAGAGCTTAAAAACAATCAGCAAAAAAGCTCTTTATGACGTTCAAGCCCTTGTCATTATTTTTGCAGGTGGAGGAAAGTAATTCTTGCTTATGGAGTATTTGAGCCTTGCCAAACTGGGCGTACAAAGTACTGATTTTCATGTGAGAGATTAATCTGGTAAATCATTGACCAGATGATGCTAGTTAGCATTCATAATCACGTTTACTGGGCTACGTGTGTAAGGTCAAAATACAATCTGTACATCACTGTTTGGGATCTTTACAAGACTGCTAAAAGATCGCTTATAGTAGGCAGCTTAAGGGGTACTGAGTACAAAAAGTAGCACAGCCCCAGGCTACAGTCATGGAAAGAAACATTACAGTCCCCATATATTGTAATAACGAACTATATTCCAAAATCACCTGGAAATACCAAGACAATGACTCTGCATTATGTACAAAGCAACCCATTATTCCTGTCCTGACCAACCTACTCATCATTAGACAAAACAGAGAGAGGAAGAGTCATTCCCTGCTGCTCACCCAATCATCAACAGGAAGGGAATGACACACAAATGTCACCAGCCAAGCCAGTACGTTGGATCCTCCTGTCCTTTATGCAGGTATGAATAAAAGCAAAGGAGACCACCACCAATTAGCCCCAGAAGCAGGATACTGGGAAGCAATCACATTCTGGGAAGAAACAAGGTGGCTGCTTTAACCCCCCTCACTGCTGTACTTTGGAAGGTTTGCCAGATTCTTGAGAAAGTAAATTAAGGAAAAGATAATTAATTTTGAACACAGATTTTCTACTCTTTCCATCCTTTCCTGTCAGGGGAATACATCCATATAATGTAAAGAATGCCTAAGCAAATGAGTTGGAAGATACGGTCACAAAATATAAGAGAAACTTTACTATGTTACATAGTAGAAAGTGCTAGAAGGTAACTCACAGAAGAGCGTTGATAGTCCAAAGAAAGACCATAAAGCTATTAATACAGGGAGACACTGTGCTAAGATTCCCAAAAGCAGCTCTCTAAAATGTAACCCATACTCAGGGATCCAATCGAACACAGCAGCTTTCCCAAATCACCTCAGCACTTTGCTCAGCTCATGAGCAACTGTGCTTGTTGCAGATGCGCTCAGGAGTGGAGTGAGATTTCCTTCCATTATTTCCTCTCCCAGTACTCTACCTTGAGTGTTTACTGGACAGTAACCATGAGAAACTGGCCGGTGTTCTGAATGGTATAGCCTTTTGTTACTGACAAAGGTTCACCTTTGTCAGAATATTCCAAAGGCTGAGGTTCTACAGCTGTGAACAGCTCCTCAAAATGTGAGCTGGGCACATAAATACCTACTGCTCAGTATTTTTACTAGAAGACTTTGAGAAGTGTTTGGGACACTCAGCTGTACATCACACACCTTTTTCCAAAATTTTTTTGTAACAACACTTGCTAAAGTTCCCTGAAAATGTATCCATCATTTTTTGTGTCTAATCAGACCTGAGCTTTAATTAGTGAATCTATTTTTAAATTGTACTACTTTGAAAATTCTCTTTTCTAAGTTCATTAGAAAAAATCTTCACCTGTTCTACCAGCTCAGATACATATTCACCATATGACTTCTTTGTAAATTCTACTAGAAACCAGAAGGGACTCAAATTATTCCCTCTGCTCCAACTATTTCATTGTGCTCCCCCTTCTGTCTATGGCAGGTGATCACTCTCACTGGATTGCAGTTATTACTGTCTGTGGCAAGAATTCTCTTACTGCTTTGTGTTTGCACAGCAGGTAACATAGTGGGCTCCTGGCCCACACCAGACATCTCAAAGACCTACCACAAAATAAACTGTAAACAGCAAAATATTTTTTGGGGGAAAGGCCACAAAGTATCATTCCTGGAAGACATCCTGGTAATTTCTTCTCCTTGGAGGCAACTTCTCTGCCATTACCGATGTCTCAGAAAATCCAGCTCCGGGTCAAGATGCCACATAAGTTGTTCCCACCAAAAGGAGGGGAGAAAGAGTGGAAACAAAACTGTGTGCTCTGACAGCAATCATCAGAGCCTGCATCATGTCAACACCCAATAGCCTTAAAAGGCAGCTGGAATCTTACTACTGACTTTGGATTATGCTCCGGAACAGCAGAAGGGTTCTCATGCTCTCAATTTGCCGAAACAGACATTTCTCAATTGGAAATTTCTCATGCTGCTAACAGAAGAGATACATACTGCAAACTTCCTTATGTTCCTTCTCTTCAGATGTACATGATCTGACTGCAGGTCCTCTCACTTTGTCCCCTTAAGCCAATTTCAAAGTGACAAAACTGTGGTGAATCTGTAAACCACTGATCACTTGGTTTGCTTAGCAAAGATGGAGGTGGTTTTTCCTGACATCGTTTTTCCCCAGGCACTCAAAACCAGTCAGTGGTCTGCCTAACATGGCTTACTCCTGAACTGATCAACCGCAAAAAAATAGGTGGGATTCTAGTTGCTGTTAGCAGGGCCAAAATAACAACATCTATTGTTTCTGCATTTCTCCCCACTGCATTATATTTTTTCCCCCAAAGTGAGATTTCTCAGCCATCTCTTATTCAAATACTGAACAATTGACCTAAGACACAGCCCAGACTAAAGAGGCCAAAGAGAGAAGAAAATGGTCATTAGAAGGAGAAATAGAAACACTCTGAAAACAAAAGGACTAGTCATCACCTTTTTGTGATCATGACCCATACCTCCCCTGTGGGGGATTCCACAGAATCACAGAACCATCAGAGCTGGAAGGGACCTCTAGAGACCACCCAGTCCAACTCTCCTGCTAAAGCAAGATCCCATAGAGCACATTACTCAAGACTGCATCCAGGCAGGTCTTGAATATCTACAGAGAAGGAGACTCCACAACATCCCTGGGCAGCCTGTTTCAGCGCTCTGTCACCCTCACCATAAACACATTTTTCTTTATATTTAAATGCAAATTCCTATGCTCCAGCTTGTGCCCGTTGCCCCTTGTCCTGTCACTGGAAACTACTGAGAAGAGTCTGGCTCCACCTTCCTTGCATCCACTCTTTAGATACTTATAGGCATTAATAAGGCATTAATTTCATGTGCCTAGAATAAATATGGTGGCAAAATGCTCCTTGATGCTACTTCTCTGAGCTGCAAAACTAGTAGGCTACTACTCCCAGTAGTTACTGCTGTGAATTCCAACATGACTTCAGTGTTCGAAAATACACAATTCTAATAGCAACCGACTTGATTATGCAATAAATTATGGTGCTCAACTCAGGCAATGAGGCTTTACCTTCCTGTCCAAGGTCACTACATTTTCTCAGCCCTACAGCCAGATGGATGCTTCACTACACTGAAGTCCCTCAGACTCATTGGAGAACTCCTGTCTAGCTCAGTTAATGCTATAACATTGGTATGACAAGTTGCTTGTGCTGTGCTAAAGACAGAGATCAACTCTACAAATGTCAGCAAAGATCTGACAATTGTACTCATGACTGAGATTCCACTTGGCTGGGAGGCTAGTCTGCTGAATTTCCTTTTACTAGCCAAAGTTGGTTTAAGACAAATTGCTATGCAGACTAGTGCCATCTCTATCAACATATCAAGGTCTCTTGCTTCTCTCCCAAGATCAGACACTGATGTTGTGTCTTAGAACACCTCTGTTAGGATTTTAAGGAGCAACAGACTTCCCACAGCTTCAAATGGAACCACAACCACACAGAAGGCACCCAGGGATTTCTTATCTTCAAGTAACCACAATAATTCTTCCTTACAAGTCTCACATGACTGTAGAAAGCTCTTGCTTCTGATCAGTTTGTCTACAACTTTCTGTAAATTTACATTCCAGATTAATCACCACTTAACAAGGCAAAGCATTAATATCACTGTTACTTTTTCTACCATGCATTACAAGAATCCCTAACAAATTCTTCTGGGCTCCAGTGCATGGAACCATGCACTCTGAGATCCTTCCAAATTCAAATCCTTTTCACATCCTCAGGAACTTGCTGTTCTGATTTACAATTATGCCATTTTCTTACCTTTATCTGTGCTCCACGTGTTCTGTTGCTGTGCCGCTCAGGGCGTTTTTTGACCTCTGCATCCCGTGGTGTCAGGAAGACTCTTAATTGGAATTCGTCAAAATAGATCTTGAACACTCCCCAGAAGGCAAGCCAGAAGCTTCCTTAGCAGAACCAGACCCTGCAGGTCACAAGAATACAAGAAAAAGATGATGCTTGATTGGATTACAAAGCATCAAATTCAGAACTGATTAAAATTTTTCCCCAAAAGTTTGTATTTTGACCAACTGATTTGTAACCAAAGGAAGTTACCAAAATTCCAGAAAAGACTGAACAGTTAAATAGATTTTAAAATATCCAGAATTATGAGCATTCAACAAGCATTCTGGAAAGATATGAATAATTCTAGTATTAAGGTAACATGCAGATTACTTGTGCTCCCAACAAATTGCAGATGCTTTTGGTGATTGCACAGTTCTGCCTTTCTTTTCAGCATCTATTTAGACTACTGCTGAACATGAGCCTGGCCTAATCTTACAAATCCTATACTCCTAAATCTGCAGATTTAGCATTAAGAATGAGGAAACTCAGCCTGCAATTCTGGCCTATGTTTCTAATCACAGCCGCTGCTGCAGGAGCTGCATATTGAACATTTTGAAGTTGCCTGTCTAGGTGTCTGTCTAGGTGTCTAGCCATGTTAGCTAGCTACCTGTTGTTTCATTGTTAGTTCTAAATGCAACCTACTTGGAGCTTCTTTTGTTCCATTTTATCTCCACTATTTCATGCTGATGTCAGTTTTGAATCATTGTCTTTTCAACCACAAAAGTTTTTTCTTCTCCGTTTCACAATTAAGATAGATCTCTATTGTTTCAGGTTTTACTCTCTCTTTTCAATTTTTAGGGGTAATTTTTTAATAAAAGTGGTTGCTTTTCTGCCCCAAAGGTTCAGTGACATAAGTGAAAATACACACGTTTGCTCCATTAATGTATCCTATGTCATGTTCACGTGACTGGCTCAGGAGAGCCTGATCATAACCATTTTTCTCAGAAGCTTGATTTGCCTTCTGCATCCACCACTGTCAATCAGAAGTCTGAAGCCAAAGGATTTACACTCATGTAAACAGTGTGTAAGTGAATCTGGAATCTGGCATTGACTTTTAAGATAGTTGTTTTCAAGTTCATTGCCACAGCTACCCCAGAGGAGACTCCTAGTGCACTGTGATCATCTTGTCTGGCCTCTGATATGAGGGCTGCTTTGAGTTAATTTCTGCTGCAGGTCCAATAGCTGGGGTTGAGCTAGAGGAATGTGTTTCTGAGGAACATTTGCTACCAAGTGTAAAGGTTCAAGCGCTGGAAAATACAGTGAACCCTAACTAAAACATGTTGACAGGTGATTACCTGCACTGTTGGAAATACGCACATTATTTCTGGTTGAGTTTACCTAGTACCAGCTTATACCTGCTGCAGCTACATCAGACATTTGTACACTGTGCTGCAGAGCCTTTACTAGCAAACCATATGTTCTTTGTTTTGGTTTATATATAGTGAAATCCAGCTAATCTTGTTTTTAATGAGGAAAAAAACCCCTTCATAAAGAAACTGTATTTAGACACCACACATTTCCATATGGTGTCCCTCTTCATAAAAAGACATGCAACTCCTAAACAAGAACCTTCTCATTAGCAATGAATGTTGTTTCTGTTCTGTGGGACTGTAAACAACCAGATTCTCCCTTCACAGATCCCCCCAATTCAGACTGGTCCTTTCTGAGCACCACACACATCTCCCCAAGTTTTCTGATCTCTGTCTGTTTGCATGACTTCTACACAGAAAAATCACTAGTCATTGTCAGCATTGTCAATTTGTGTATGTTAGTTCTCATAGGTATGTTTGTTTAAACTACAATAAATAGCAGGTCTTCACCCCAAAAAAACGACACTTCAGAATCCCACACAGAAGTTGCTACACTCGTGTTTCCTCCTTAAACCCACAGTCTCATGTCTTGACTGTTATTTTGGATCTGCTTGTCTCTAATGGGAGTATTTCTAGGTTTCACCCCCTGCACTACAGATGAATCTCAGCTTTATTTACCTGAGTAACTACAAAGGAATCCTGTTACAGAAGACTTCAGAAGGAGCTGCCTCCACCATTTCCGTGGAGTTATCATACCAAGAGAATGAAAATAAGAGTGCTTGAAAATAAATCTTCCCTCTACCCAGTATGCCCTTCAGTGGCTCTTTCCTGGACGCTTGCTCTTAGTGCAGTAACTTTAACTGGCTTTAGTGACTTTAGTTACTAACTTTAACTTTCCCACAAGGAAAACAAAAACAGACAAAAAGTCTCTCTCAAATCCTCTACAGTTTAACTATGTCAGCTCCCTGCTTCCTGTATCTCCTCACCCTACCTGCCCCATTTCAGCACTTTATAAGATCTGATGCTCAGATGTCCTCAAGTAGGATGCAGGCTAGAGGTTTGATGCAACTCGTGGTAAAAATAACAAAATAAAGACAACTGTAAACAAGCAGTCTCCTCGATGCTCAGTTGCACCATTTTTACAATATGATATTGATATTTACATTTGCATAGTATCTGACTGAACAAAATAAGAGAGAGAGCATCTATCACCACACCACTTGTGCCTCACCACCCTCAGTTTGGGGCTTGCCACTCCAATTCAGCTCTGTCTCCAGGCTGTATGGTCACTCGTTTTTTCAGCTGGATTAATGAAGCCTTTGGTCCCAAGACAAAGAAGATGACTGAATGCTGGTAAACACAGCAACAGTACTCGGGAGAAACAAAGCTAGGTCCCATTAGCCTGCAGCTACAGGCTCCGGGTGGCAATTTCAGAAACTATGATCTCTGACTTAACGCTGGTCCCAGTGAGATCAGCGGGAGAGTTACTGGTAACTCTTCCACTGATCTCAGCATTGAGAATTTTGGAACACCCACTGGCAGTAGGAAAGGCTGGGGGAGGAGACAGAGGTGAAGATGACACTAGTGGAGCCTTATCCTCCGCACAAGCATGCAAAACAACATTTCACAGGCATACTTCTGAGTGAGTCTTTAGTACATCTCTTTAGGACACTCAAAGGTTACTAGAAAAAACATGATTTTAAAAAATCTATTTAACCTATATTTGAATATTTTTGTTTCATCCTAATTGAATTTCTTTCTGTCTTTGGTTGGTTTTAACATTATCCATACTGTAGCACATGCACGTGCACACATACTTCTGCATTCAGAAGTTGTGAAGCCAGAGGGACTAAAATGATCATCTAGATTGTGCTGACTAGAAACTGAATCCATAAGCCAAAGTCATGCATTTTAATGACAATGTAATTGCAATTATATTGGTAAATCCCTCTCTGTCACTATATAGGACAATACAAAATTATGCAACCTGAGATTGTCAAAGGCACATATGGGACATGGCACCCCTTTCTGACACATACTGAGAGGAAAGTGGGAACCCAAATCACTGATGGTGTTTTGTAGGATGTGATTCCCTCTGAGATGTCTGTGATTAGTAGACACAGTGGCAGACACCAATGCATTGAGAGGTATACAACTCAATACCTACTGAAACAGTATTTGGGCATGTATCAGCATTTTGAGGGTTAACTAGTTTTGTCCCTATCTTCCCACTCACTTTGGTATCATGGACAACTAGAGAAAAAGGTGTGGGCATTACATACGAAGATTTCTGGCTGAGTCCCAGAGACACTGCACAACTACTAGCTTTTATTGTAGGGATTTTTATTTTATTTTTGTTATTTTTTCCCAAAAGTTGTGGTGGAAATTGTGGAAAAGCAGCATCCTGACTCCCATCATGAGACAAGTGACAATGTTTTCCTCCCCTTTTCTTCTCCACATCCGTCTTGTGCATTATCCACAGCAATAAGTAGGACTGGAGGAAGCCAAAGAGGAACAGAATTTTTCTTCTCTTTCATTTTATTTTTTTAAACAATCTCCTCTTCCACCTCCCCTTTCTTCTACTCCTCCTCTTCTTCATCCTCCCACCCACCCCCACCATGTCCATCTCCCCTCATCCCACTCACACACCACTCCCCCCCTTTACCGGTATCCAACACTGTCAACCCAAACACATGATAAATTGCCCTGTCAACAGAATTCATTCAGGGACCAATTAATTCCACAGAAATGAACCAGGAGCCATCAGTTGCTGAAAAACTCCAAGTGCAGGGAGCGAGGAAGCTAGCTTTGTGTGAGAGAGAGAGAGGCTTGGGAAGTTAGTCTGACAGAAATTGGTCATTTAATGCTTAAGTGCACCGTAGACAGCCCTGTCATAGCAGCCAGCATGGCAAAAACTCCCCCAGTGCTTTATTTATTAATTATGTGGAGCAGCACGGGGGTCACTTCACTGTCTCAATACAGACTCATCAACTTTACTTCTTGTCACTGGAAGAGATCCCACAGCATGTGGGATAGAGGGCCAGACCTTATTCTGGCTCTGTCTCCTGCCATTCTGCCACAATCCAGGCTAGAAGCAAGTTTGCAAGAGCACCACCTGTGCCCTCAGCAAGAGTGGGCAGCGGCAGGCGGGGACACGGGAACAGTCAGAAGTGGGAGGCAAACCATTATCCTGCTGCTGCCACGTCTGGAGCAGAGGTGGTGGGAGCCTGGAGATTTCATTTGCAAAGCTTCCTCATTATCCTCCTTCAAATTCTCCTTAGCCATGATGCCTGCAAAAATCTGACAGCAGTTAGGCTGCTGATGTATTATGAGTACTGCCTATCCTGCTGATCAATAGTGTCTCACTGCTCCTTACTGTATTCCCTCTGCTGTCCATACTAGCCATGGCTTCTTGACCCATACTTGTAAGCTCTCTGAGGGCAGCACCATCTTTCTCTAGCATGCAAGTACAGCACAGGGCCATCCCATATTCTGATCTACTCAAATCATAGTAACACAAATAATAATAGCAATTCTATCCTTTTATAGAATCACAGAAAATAAAGCTGGAGTTGACCTCAGGAGATCATCAAGAACATGCCTCTCCAAGGCAGGATCAACCATTGTTAAAGTACTTCTACACCTTTTTGTCTAGTCTATTTTTAAGAACAACAATGAAGGTTACACAACACCCCTAAGCAATCCACCCCAGCACCCCACTGCCCCATTCTCCTCTCCATCCTGCTGTGGCTTTAAGATTTGAAAACACTTGGTTCCCTTACAGAAAACATCCAGCCAGGCCCTAGGATATCTCTCCACCAGACAGAAATATGTCTTTACCATATAGCAGAGATTTACAAATGATGCACGGGCTGGCTTTTCACATTCTCTTGTCTGGCTGGAAAACAATGGGAATTGTCTACTTTTATCCAATATAACACGTATTTTCCATTTGGGTCACTAAAACCAAAACTTCATCCTCCATATAAAAGTTGAAGAATGCAAAGAAATCCTGGAAGGGGTGATACTGCACGGGCACTGCAGAATTTAGGCCTCCCACTAGCAACTTCTGATGATTCAGTTGACCTAGTGAAGAAGATACAGCTCTTCCTCCACCCATGATTACTGGTGTCCAGTGAAGAACTGTAGTGTTGGAACATTTCCAGTCCACACTTTATTTACTCTCGTGCTTAGAGGCACAGAGCTATACTTCAAAGTTTTAAATTTCTGGTCTGGACTTTCCCAGACTTCGGAGTTTTCAAATATGGAGCTCAAGTACATTTCTTCTGCAGCTATTTCTCTACACACCCATCCCTCCATCATTATTAGAGTAATAGGGACACACAAACTACAGCAGAAGTTGGTACATCATTGCAGTTCTATCTTGGCAAAAAGCTGTTGCCTTTACCTCTCCTAATCCCACCATGGTCCACTTTAAAGAGGCAAGAAATCCTTGCCCTGTCTAGCATAGAGGACAGACCTAGCTGTTCAGACAGATCTTCCAGCACATCAAATGGCACATTAGATTTAGTTCAATGCCACAAACAACAAAACGTACCCTCCTGATTTGAAGCTTGGAGGACACCTGGGAGGGATATCCTAGATTGCTCCCACCCCTAACCCACCAGCAACCTTCCAAGATCACAACTCCACAACTACCCTATAGCATCACGGGCCAGCTGACAAACTGGCATAACTGTGCCAGTTTCCTGAAAAGAAAGATGTTTTACACAAGACAGGGGGAGAAATCTGTTCTATCCTCAAGACCCACAAATATTTCTAAACAGCATATATTGAACAACAAAATCCAGGAAGCAAACATCTGATCCAAAGACAATCTGTATTTATGTATTTATCTATATATTTATGACTCCACTCTCTCAGTATTTACCCAGTAATGGATAAATCTTGGTGTGTTATGGAAGAAACAGCCTGATCAGGAAACTCAGTTGATCCTTACAAATCCCTTCGAAGATCAACTGTAGTAGTGTTTCTCAATCAGGCTTTAAGTGTGCTTTTTAGCATTCGTTTCTTGCTAGCAACCAATATTTCACAGAGAAATGTAGATGAAGAATGTTTTCTGTTCCTTAGTTCCACATGAGAAGAAGAAAACCTTTTATTTCAGCTAATGAGTAATGTACATGGGCAAGATGGTTTTAGCTGATCTGCAGGATGTACAGTCTGTAGTTATCTTTATCACTGACTCTTAAGTAACTACCTGCAGTATTCACATGCATACAGAAGTAACTACTCCTTTCACATTCTGTAATCATTACAACATAGTGTAAGTCAGAAAAAAAATCAGTCATTTTCCTGTTGAAAAAACCCAGACTCGATAATCTCAGAGATCCCTGCTAGTTCTGTTAATTTAATTCCTGTGTTTCATCTGAAAACTGACAGGGAAAACAATCTTAAAAGTGAAACTTAGATACAAAATTGCCACTTATTGGCCTTTTAAAACATTGTATTTTAGATACTAAGAATGGGGATCATATTATAAGCTAATTCTCTCATGTTACTGGGTATGAAACATTCAATTAACATAATTTTCACTAGATTTTAACTTTGTGAGAGGAACCACAAATGCTGAGAGACCACAAGTAATATTGAGGTTGCTCAGATACTCTAGTGATGCTATAAATAACCAAAACAACAGAGAAATAAATATTTTTAAATGTTCCTACTCAGTGACAGAAATAAAATACACCTTCACAGAGCAGGCATGACAGGAGAGATCAGATACGAAATAGCTTTGATAGTGGAGAACATCATAATGATCAGGCCAGAAAATTTACTTTCTTCTAAGGACTTTCTCAGGGAGAGACTGATGAGCTTTGTTGTCTGAAGAGATAGGCAATAAAGATAAAACCCACCCTGTGGCATGAGTTGCCTAGGACTTGGCAGTGTTAGGTCAATGGTTGAATTTCTAACCAGAAACAATTCTATGAAAGGATATTTTTGGCTTCCATTTGCTTATACCAAGAGACACACCCATTACAAGAGCACCCTGTATTCTGCTGTTACATGTTTGTTCAATACCTCAAAGAGCTCACTCTGCAGGCCAAAGGACTCAGTTTGCAGGTCCCTCCACTCCAGCTCTGCTGTGGACAAGGTTATGCATAATCACTTCCCCTCTGAAGCACGTTTTTCTCCAAAGTTCATCTCCTGGCAGGATGCAGCAACTCACCTTCCTAAGCTAGAATGCAACAGGACAACAATTCCCACTGTGAAATTGTCAAGCCACTTCACTGCTTATTGGAAAGTTACTCTGTGATGCAGTTGATAATGATTTATGATGAGTCTGAGGGGTTTCAGTGGATACAGACCACCATCATCCATAGTTATGCACATCAAGAGCACAAACCCTGCAATATATCTAGTACTGACAAGCACGAAAAAATGCCACATGATTCTATGAGATCGATGTGGACTATTGCTGGTAGATTTTTTGGAAGAACAGCCTGGTTCTGTAAATCTGTAGGCTGTTAACTTAGTCAACAAAGTGCTATTCTAAAAATTAAAGTTATTTTTTAATGTAATAGTTTGTCTCCTAGCATGGCATTTAAAAGAAAACATACAGCTAAAATATTACAAATACATCACAGTTGATAATGCTGGACTGAGTAACACCAGCCTAGGATCTGCAGAAAACTTTTGATACACAGCAAATAGTATGAAGACTGCATGAAATTTCTCCTTATAAGACAGCTGCATCTGCCCATGATACCAGAATATCTCTTCAAACATGGGGATTTGTTGGACTCATTCTCCAGAAAGCTATTGGTAGCTCGAAGGACAGCAGAGTGCTCTGACCCTGCCTCACTTCTCCTTCTCAGGCCATTTTTTTCTGTTAAGATCCCGTGTGGCACTGTCTGCTGGGGCAGATGGGAGGGAGCATGGGGGTCAGCGCCGGGGCCCTGTTTCTTCAAAAGAGGGGTTGCAGCATCACAGCACAAAAGCATGCACACTGCCCTCTCCTTCTTGGAAATCTCAGTTTTGTGCTTGATTCTTTTAGGCTGAACTGAATGTTCTTCCCAATTGATCCAGCTGGAACCACCCAACACCACCCAGATGGGTTTACCAGGAGCTGTTCTTAAGTGCAGCTGTATTCACATGCCCAAAATTCTGGGGAAGGCAGTATCAGTGCTTTGGTGAAGAACTGAAAGGAAGGACCCAATTAGACGCAAAGCACCTAGTGAAGCTTGTAAGGACTGAAAGCCCACATATTTGAGGCCTATATATGAGTACCTGGTATAACAAGAAGAGAGGCAGGAGCCACTGTCATTTTGTGCACCAATGAACCTTGGTTTGGCACTGGAGCTTACAATGAGTGCTTGTTTTCCAGTAGGCAAAGCCAAGTTGCCTTCACTTTCTGCATGATGAAGAGTTTTCAAAGAGCACCTGAATAATTCAGGGAGGCTTTGACAAGAGTGCAGACAGAGAGAGGCATAAACTGTTTCCAGAGCCAGCTGGGAAGCAGTAGTCCAGACACTTCTCACCTCCTGCCCCTTCTCCTTGACATCTGATCCTAGGCCAGCAGCTCTCCCAGATCTCTTTGCATTGGCAGCTCAGTGAAGTGTTTGGCATCAATGGAGACCTCTAATAGCCCTCTCACACTCCGTAATCTCTCTCTGTGTTATACCCATTTACCACTTAAGAAGCATGGTGGGACACGAGGTCATACACTGCCCCACAGCTCTCCTTTCAAGGGTGGATGAGATTGCCTTTTGGGGAGAAAAATTCGGTACATCCACAACACTGCTCACTTACGATCCAGGGGCAAGGGTCTCTGCAAAGGACACTTGGGGGTCTATTTTTGGGTTGGCACAGAATCAAATGTGGACTAGACCTTCTGCTTGCAGCCTTGAGAGAAGATAACAGCCTTTACTAAGCCTTTGCAGTCTCCCTGTTGCTACTTTCCTTTTTTTTAGGTCATTCTGCATCTTGAGTCAGGCTTTACTCAGCCTTTCATGGTTCACTGTGACCTGAACAGGATCATGTGTGATTTACAAAAGCCCAACCAGGAAACAAATCTGGTCTTTCATAGAGCATTGACAGTTTCTAGTGTAACAGTGACTTGGTGCTACACCAATGAATGACTCAAGTTTGTCCACATACATGGAGAACATAAGGTGAAAATTAATTTGTTCTTGTTGACTTCAACAAACGAATTCTGAATTTACACCATCATGAGGAAAGTGAGAATCAGAGCAAGTCTGAGCAGATGCATTGTGTGAAAGAAAGATTATTTTATACATATACACCAACTTCCCTGTGACCACTCTTTAAGGCATGCTTTTCTCTCTCTCTGACTAAAGCATAAACTATATGAGCCATGAAAGTTTTCTTTATGTTGATATATCACCCTATTATTTATGTGTAAACCTGGTCCTTCACTGTGCTGAGGAGCCAGTCTGCAGTTCAACCTTCCACTGGCCTGTGTGCATGTTCTGAGCCAAAGGGATGGGGGTGAGAAGGAAAAAGCAGAAGTTAATATAACTAGAGGGTCCCTATGGAGGTCTTGTGTCATGTAAAAGCATGGCTCTGTCATACAAACAAGACACAATTCAGTTCTTCCCACTCACAGTAACTGCCTTTCTAGCAGCTAAGGATATGTTTGAATAGATGCCACCACCACAGTTTGTCAGCTCTGCACAGGCATTGCTCACTTTGGCCTCAGACTAACACAGGACTTCCAGGAACTCAGAACCATGCCCATTTTACAGCTTGGGAGCTGAAGCATAGGAATTAATTACTGTGTGCATGGTCACACTGCAACTCATAGCTCAGCAGAGAATCGAAGTAATGTCACTTAGATGCCACTTAATGTCACTTAGTATTTGATCTGATAGACTCTTCTTCCCACAGCTGATCATCCTTTTGTATGTAAATCAGGCATGAGATCTGGAGGAAAGGCACTGTAAACTTAGATATTGAGAGAGGGGAAGAAACTGCTCAAAAAAAACCCATAGCAAAGTGAACAATGTTCTGGCAGGCTTTGCAAAGGGGAATGATACACTGTGATTAGCAGCTGAATGTGCAGAGGTATGGAAACCTCCCCTTGTACAGCTGATGGCTCTGTTCCCTAGGATTTTCTGTCACTTTTCAGCCAAGCAGTGACATGTGTCTGCGAGTCCAGAAATGGGCTCTTTGTCCCAAGATGAACTGAATGTACTTCAGGACCAGGACTATATTTTTGTTGTGTGTTATGCATTGCTTGTGCAGCAGGGCTCTGGTACTTGCTTTTTCAGGAATATCAGAAGTGATGACTTGGAGTGAGGGTGGAAAAACTGGGTTCATCCAGTCCTGTAATTCCCAAGCCTCTTTTCTGCTCCTTGATTTACCCATCACAGAACAATGTTTCATAGCACAAGGACAAGAATTAGATTCTTCACCTCAAGGAGAAGAGAAAAAACATTATAAGTAGGAGTTAAGGGATGGAATTAAAGAAGATAAACAGTCCTGAAGTGCAAAGATGCTGGCAAGCAATATTATCTGAACATGTTGTCCCAATCAAGCCTATAAGTTTATTCAAAGGAGTGCCATTACATACACAGTGTTTGCAAACTCAGGCCATGATTAAACAGCAATGACATGTAGCAGTCTGTGAAGGAAAGCAACGGGTGCTAAAATGCTTAGCTGTTTTTCTTTTGAGAAATAAAGTGTGCTTCAGAGATAACAGGCCATGAAGATTTAGCTGCTACTGCACCAAAGGAGAAGAGCAAACGGAGCCACCAGCACTGCCACAGACGAGTACACAGAGATGCTTAAAGGCTGGAGATTTTGTCAGCCTCTGCTCAAGGAGGACTGTAGGTTTCAGCTGTGGAAGGTGAAGAGAGGCAAGGAGGAAAGGAAGGGGAGGAACGTGAGGTAGAAGGATTTCATTAATTAAAAGAGATTAATTAGCACCATAAAAGCAGGCACCATGGATTACAGCAACTGTCAGCAAAGAGCAGTGACAGCTGCAGCAGGGCTGGCTGGCCAGGCCTGTCCCCAGCCACTGGCCAGCTCCTCATCTCGAGCCATTGGGGCAAGAAAGTGGGCCAGGTCGGAAATCACGGTGGGCTCCCAAAATGAGGGGTAACTTGGAGGACGGATCTTATCCGGACAGCTGAATGAGCTGGTGCTGGCTTTTTTATGCTTTCCATGTCACCTTGAGCAAATCACTGATCTTGCTATGCTCCAGTTCCTGAAATAGGGAGATATTTCTTCTGAACTGCCAATTTAAATTGTAAGACCTTTGGGGCAGAGAGTAGAGCACACCTTCTATTATATTTATAAGGCATCAGTAAGCATTGGAGAAGTGCTGCAGTAAAGATCTAGTAAGTTGGTAACCAGAGTCCAGATGCACATAGTTAAAGTTAGAAGAAACACTCATGCAGTCCCCACCCCCCAACTTTCATATCAATGAAGTCTTTCATATTTTCATTATGTGAGAGGTATATTTAAACTAAAAATCGGGAAGCAACAATTATCAGTTTATATCTTGATAAATATTTTTATTTGTATTTAAAACATTTTCACTTCAACATAGACTCAAATAATGGTTGGAAGTGACCTCAAGGATCATCTGGTCCAACCTTTATTTTCTTCTATTTGTGGAAGATCAGAACCCAGAAAGGCTCTAAAAATCATGCCATTTTGATTTTGCAATGGTTACATTGCCTTTCAAATTATTTCATTCTGTTCAAACTTCTCAAAAACTAATATTGTTCTGGATCACAGCATACATTTTGACCAGAATTCCTAAGAAACTATGTATTTACAACCATCATTATAATCACCTCCAGCATGTTCCAGTGCAACACCACCAGTAACATACAGTGTTCACAGGTGAAACATCTTTGTATATGCTATTCAGCATCTATTATTCCTGTAAAAGCATAATTATTTGGAAGCCAAATAAAGTGTGCTAAGGCATGAAGTTCAATTACATACATTCACAACACTGGAAGATCTCATCTCCACTATAGGTCCCATTTGTTCCTTAGAACCACAGCAAGTACTTCCATATATGTCAGAAACAAAGACAGGAAATCTCAGGGGAGAGCACTCTGGAGGGACTCCTGCTCTCAGCCTTCTAACTCTCCAAGACACAAAAGCAACCTTGCAGAAATTTCTTAGCTTCTCATTCCCTCAGTTTCTTCACGTACAAACTGAAGATGATAACTAATCCAGCTTGACAACATGTTGTAGGGCAAACATCTGTACCTCCGGGGCAGGGAGAGGCTTAGGAGGGAAGCACAAAGCAACTGAAACAGAGTTGGTACCTCCTAGTACGGAAACAAACAGAGTTCCTCTCCAGACATCTCCCTACTACCCATGAGAGCTCCCTGCTCCTTTAAGGTGCTGGAGCCCTGTGAGGCTCTGTACCTGCCTGCTATGCTCACAGCAGCCATCTCAGCACAGAGGCAGACTCTGGGCTGCTCCAGTCCATTTTATCACAATTTACTTGGTAACAGGTTACAAATGTGGCATCTGATGAAAATAATGAGCCTTGATGTCACTTAGTGCACGAGGCTCCCTGCGTGTGTGCAGAGAATAGCAAACAAGAGCCAGCCTGGCCTCCTTGCAGGTGCCAGCACAACTGGTCCCACAGCAGCCCCAGGGAGCCTCACCCACCAGCCACAGCCAGGCACTGTCAGAGACTCACAAGGTCAAGCCCAATGCAACCCACAGTAGGGCCACTCTCTACTCTGGTGGCTCAATGTCCCCAGGGAGCTCACACAACAGCCAGCAGGCCAGGTCTCAAGGACCCCCGTTATGTCTCCAGGTGCATCTGTGTCCCACTTCCAGAAGCACAGGACAGCCAAGAGCAGGGACCATCCCACTGTGAGGAAACGTTCCCTCTTCTTGTCTTAGCACTGCTAATAGGATGGGGAAAAATTTCAATGAAAAAAATCCTACTGAAAACCAAGAGGAAGGTTACCCAGCTCTTCAGTGATTAAGTACTCCTGGTCTTACTTGCTGGTCAAGCTGAGTGGTACCATGGACTTGCCAGGTGGTCCTGACCAAAATTCCTTTCCTTTTCCAAGTCCTAGGGTTTTTTTCGCTTCTGAATGGAGATGAAAGAACTCGTATACTCCATGGGGTGGCTTTGAGTGTAAAATCTGATAAAAGCCTGGGGCTACAGGCAAAGATAAAGGACCTGGAGCTGGTGAGGAAGGGTACAAGCAGATGGGATACCTAACAGAGAGAGAAGGGCCAGAGCATATGGGATAACCATGGAAAAGAGCGAGAAACAAAAGGCTACAGAAATTAAAAAAATAAAAGCAAAGGGCTATGGAACAGAGCCAGGACAAAGCTCTTCATTCATATGCCAAAGTTCTGCGCTTTTTTTTCTTTTTTTTCTTTTTGTTTCAAATCTGGGATTTACCAGAGATTTCAAAAAATTCTACTTAACACCAAAAAAAAAAACCTAAATCAACCAACTCGCACCAAAGAAGTAGGACAAGAAACCATTCTCTTGGACTTAGTATTTCTGGATGCTTTGGCTATGCATCCTGACCAGATGTAAATGCTTGAAAAATCCCCTATAGGAGTTACCAGCTCAGAGGAAAGGAGTCTTGTAGCACCTAACATTTACTATTATAGCTATTTCAGTTTTCTTTTAATATATAGAAACACAGCACAGCTACACGCAGATTTTTAGTCTCTTGGGAATAGGAAACATATAGAAAAAACAAACAAAACAATCACTTTCCTACTTTTTTTTTTTTTTTTTTTTTTGAAAGGATACCAATTTTAAAAATTACCCAAGATGCAGGAGGCTCTTAGAATACCAGTGCTGGACTAAGGGGCAAGAGATGAAGGTTGAAGTCCTCATTTGACTCCCTTCTTCAGCTTCAAAATATAGACCTTGATTTGTCTTGTGTGAGGTTACAGCCTTCCCAAATTCCAGACCATTTGGATTATAAACCCTCTAATATAATCTGCTTGGGGGGTTTTTTGATTTTTTTGTTGTTCTGTTTTTTAAAAACAAAACAAAACCTATCATGACAAGGGCTCTGATCTCCTGAGAGCCTTTCATTGCTACTGTAATATAAACACTAACCCCACTTCTCTCATTAAAATCTCATCCTCTTCCCCAGAGCTTCAACACTGCTCATAGTCAGGTCACTGCACATAGCCCATGTGTAAAGGGAAATGGCAGCAGGACAAGAGAGGGTGGATGAGGACATGCTGAGTACTTATGTTTGTTGAGCTGGTCACAGTGACACCTAGCTTTTTTCCCCTGAGTTGACAGCATAAGAAATGCCAATCATAGCTTTTGGTGTGCATTGCACTGAGTACCTGAATAGGAAGAAAACGTAAGCTATCAAAAGGCTTTTCTGATCTTCCAGAGAAAGACTTAACAGGAACCAGTGGCTCGGAAGTTAGAAAAGACAAATTAAGATGAAAAATACAACCCACAGTTTTCATTTACAGCAATCAGTTACTAGAACAAAATGCCAACTGAAATAGTGAGTTCTTACTCTCTTAATGTCACCTGTGCAGCATGTGCCTCACCCAGGAGGGCAGAGTAGATCATCTCAGGATTCCTTCTATGTGTAAATTGACTCTTTGTTACCTGCTCATCCTCTGTTGTCAGGTCCCTCACAAGTGGTCATCTTTCCTGATCTTGATCAGCATACCTACCTTTGTCACACCTACAAGTTATCTTCCCTCTGTTATTTTCCTTTTCAGGTCATTAGGACATGTATTAACCAAAGCTGGCATTGGTACATATTGCCTGCTTTGCCTGAATACTTCTTTCAGCAATATAGGTCTCACCACATCCCTTGCCAAGCTGCTTCCAAATAGGTTCTTATATTTGGAGAAAAAAAATTTTCTACTAACACTTTGGTGCATGGGAGTCTCTGGGATATGGCAGCCAAGGCATTTTCTCTAAATCTCCATCCACAGACATTTGAGAGTTCCCCATCTGTAAGGAAGTCTGAGCATTCCTATTTTGCAGATGTAAAAGTATGCCACAAGAGACCAATGTCCAGATGCACAAAGCCTTTAAATGCCTAATTCTCACTGATCTCAGTGCTGAGTTACCCTTATGGATAAGAGCTCAAATGACTTTGTGGGGGAGAGAGCTCTACTTACAAACCCTATGTCTTAGCCAAAGTGCTTTGGAAGCACAAAAATGGGCCCCAACCCCAATGAGCCTTCTCGCTCACACACGCACAGTATCATACAGTCAGGAGACAGACACACTGAAGCCAACACATGAAGAAGTTACCATCCCTCTTCTCTTTGAAACACAGGCATATCCAACCCCAGCTCCACTCTGCACCCAGAGAACAGCCTTCTCTGTTTCCACATACTACAACCCCTAACCCCCAGGGCCAGCTGACTGCGACAGACAGGAAGGCTCTCTGCAGCAGTGTGTGCTGGAATGTTTTTTAATTATCTCTGGAAAGTATGGACTGTGTATCATCATTAACTGGACTAAACACTGACGGTCAGTGAGTCAGGTACCAGTAAACGGTGCAATTAACAGCCAGAGGAGAGAAGTGTATTCAATCTGAAAGCTTTCTTTCTCAATCCATCTCCACTCATCACCCAAAGTGCTGAGCAGCGGACTTTTACTTTCAATTACATTAATCAGGTTAATTCCAAGTTAAAGTCAACATTTTAATCAAGAGGCAGCAAACTCACACAAGGAAGTAGAGAGCTGAGGGGAAGAAAGGAGGGAAAAGAAGGGCAGGAGGAAGAAGGAAGGAGGGGGGGGAAGAAAGAAAGAAAGAAGGCAGGAGAGAAAGCTGGATATTACAGTGATGGGCACCACTGAAAGAATGAACTGCCACAAATAAAGAATAAGCTTTTATGTTGGACCTCTAAGTTAAAGGGGGTTAGCATTTACCTCCTTTACAACTTTAGGATACTGAGCTGTTGGGGGGGAATCTGGAATGTAAATCAGAGCAGCCTTGGGAGTGCTGTATTTTGTAGTAAGGAGTATCCATAGGAATATTTTTGTAAAGAGCCTGTAACAACCTGAGTCACAGCTCCATCCCACTGACCTCTGTTTGCCCAGGCACAACTCTCCTGCATGTCTTGTAATACATAAAACCACTGCAGGTTTAAAACCCTACCACGTGCTCCAGCACATTTCACAGAGATTCCACCTCTTACCTGAATCAACCACATTAACACTACTGGGGGATCCAGTAGTGCACAGATCAGATACTAATGACTGAAGAAACATGGCATTGGGTGTTTCAAAGAAGCCTGCCCTGATGAGCCCGTTGTACATCAGTGCTAGAGAGTTTTAAACTAAGTGAAGGATGAGCAATGCCCATCTTCCACTGGATTTCAAAAGGACTGGGGAGTCTAATTTCATTTAGCTCCTTTATAGATCACGTGATCCAGTTCTGCAAAGGAAAACACAGAAGAGGTGCTGGAAGATTCATCTGGGCTGAAGGTCCTCACTTTCGCCAGGGTAAACAATGTCTGTGGGGTAAGATGCAGAGACTTAAGAAGTTTGGTTCTAGCCCATCACACCCTTTCTTTCAGTTATATCAGTTCATAGTTTACAGGGGAAGTTCAAGGTGCAGTTCTCATTCTACAGAGCCCTACTGAGTCCTGACAGGGGAGCAGTCTCACTGAATGTGGTGTTTCATTACCTCCTTCCTGGACAGTGAAGCTACTAGTCCTTAGACTGAATCACAGAAGGCACTCAGTCTGGACCTGAGCACACTGGTAATTCTCAGCTCACAGCACAATGGAAGTCTCTTCTCTTGGAGGTTTGTGCAAAAAGTCAGAGGGAGTTTCACAAGAGGGAAAAATAGAAGCTGGAGTAAAACACACTTGCTCTAAGAACAAGTTATAAGACACAACAGATGGACTAACAGGATTGTTTACTCACATCCCAACTCTAGAACGAGCTTATCCCATGACCTTGGGTGAACCATTTCTCCCAGACATGGGAGAAATGCAATCCATGCAATGTGGAGAGCAGCACTGCCTTATCTTCCCAAAGCACTCTGACAAAAGAGATGTAATTTAGCTGCTGTTTGTTTTGTTTTTTAAAAAAGAGACTGTAGGTACGTAACTAATTTTTAATTAAAAACTGTCCAGGACCATATCACACCTTTGACCCATCCAGATAATAACTTTAGCATCTCCAAAAAATATAGAATAATTATATGTTAGGAATCTGAAACAACAAAACAGTGTAAAAGAATAGAGAAGACACAAGAGAAAGATAAATATAAAGTGAAGAAAAGCCCAGGATGGGAAGATGTCTGTATGTGTTACCTATTAAAATTCAAGCTTAGGGGTCTTTCAAATAGCAGCAGGCACTGCAGTTCTGTTCCTATGCTTCTGAACTTTGGTAACATCATGACAGACGTGTCCCAACAGAGGGGATGGTACCTGCCTTTGGAAGGGAGCAAGAGACAGTGAAACATTGCCATCTATTCCCAAAAGCCATCAGCAGCAGCAGAGCTCCAGGACTTTTTCCCCAGCAGGAGCTCAGTTCCAGCACTTCTGAATTTAAATTTTAAAAAGTTCCTCGTTGTTTCACTTGAACAGGGAAACAAATGATGCAAAGATAGAAAGAATGTGAGTAAATAAAATGAGAACAAGCAGTTAATTAGCAGGTCTGATGAAGAATGCCCTGCCGTGCTCACTCTTCCCCAGCACCCCCCTGTACCCCCACTCTCAGCGCGCTGCTCAGACCCGCTGCAGCCGCGTGTCCAGTGCTGCCAGGCCCCTCACCTCTGCCCACCAGCTCAGCCTGTCTGGTTTGCAGCACAGCTGGAGCCAAAACATCCCTCTGCGCCACCTTCACCAAGGCTCCTGAACACCAGCCTTCCTAGAAACATCTCATTCTTTTCCCTCCCTCCTCTCGCCATCACAGCCGGAAAGCACAACAGGTTTCAGCAGTGCCGGGAAAATCCCTCCTTTGCCCTGAGAGTAGGAATGAACGTGGGAATGTGATGACTTCGCAAATTAGACTGGGACCCAGACAGAACATGAACTGATAAGGAAAGATTCTGCCAGGCCTGGGGAAACAGCAAATTCCCTTTGTCTGTAGGGAACCTCCTAAATCTGGGTACCACTGCTAAAGGCAGCCAGAGCCAGGAGAAGAAGGAATTTTGGCACAGCGGAGCAGGAGCCCTGAGCACGCAGTTCTGCTCCTGGCCGCACTGCTGAGCTGTTTGTAACCATGGCTCCATTGCTTTGCCACACCTGATGTTGGTTTCACATCTCTGCATAGACCTTTCCTAGGCTGCACATCTCTCATGGAGCAACTTGGATACCTAAGGTTCACATCTTGATCAATAGCTGGTTGGCAAAACCACCTGAAGGTGCAGTAATAGTGGCAAAAACTGAGTTATAGTTGTAGCTTGTTTCACTTGGATTAAGTAGGAAAGTACAGCGCTCAGTTTTGCAATCATGGTAGAAATGCCTCACTGATACATTATACTGGTACCTCTACACCATTAAAGTCTCCATGTGCACATATGGTTTTACCATACACCTGGACATGGCCCAGTAGGCAATTCTAGGGGCTAAGGAAATGCTACTAAGAATTGGGTATCTTCCTAAAAAAAACAAACAATCTAACCCTTATCCTGAGTGCTGAGGATCTCTCATAGGCAAGGCAGTACCATCACACCCAAGTACAGGTAGGGAAAACAAAGCACAGAACAGGAAAGTTATTTTCTTAATGAGATTCAACAATCCTGACCTCTTTTTACTCAGCAGCCCTATCTTTCAGCATCCTCAAAACAGGGCTAGGCTGCTGTGTTCACTAACCTAATTCATTGCAAACTGTGCTGATTTTCACATCCCACACTATGGCCTTCCTGGGGCTCAAGCCTTCATCTTCAGCCTTGCACATACACCTTGTCACTTACGTATCTTTCTTACTGTGTGCTTTGAAATTGGCTCCACATTGTCATAATGCCTGCTGATTCCTCTCATCCTCAGGCTCTGGAAAGTGATGTGGAGTGGAAAGCAGAGTTAGTGGTCCCAAACCCATTGACAGAGCTCCCTTTTCAATGTAGTCCAAGGAAAAAAAAGAAATCATAGCTCCCAGGAATAGAAAATGTCTGGGAGGACATGTTCTCCTCTGAACACAGGGTGCCTTCCTGGAGGCTTCAAAGTTCTCAAAACTCTGAACTCCTCAGTGGTGCAGGAAGCTCAGAGAAGAGTCTCCTTTTCCATTCCCTTTTCCCTCTTGTCAAAGGATGGGCTATTGATTTCTCTGCCTCCAGCCTCCCCAGTAGCATGAGTCTTGGGCAGGGTGGAGTCGGACACCATGGTAATTGCATTTGCATAATACATTTTACCTTTCTCTCCTCCGCTGTAGTTTTGTGAACTTGCCAAGTTGCAAGCTGACCCTGTGAGCCAAGGCATGATTAACTGAGAAATTCACAGCAGCACCACTTTAATCAAAGGGGACAGAGGTTACAACAGCTCAATATTAGTGATAACCAGCCTTTGATCCACAGAGCTAGGCCAAGCCTGGCAGGGAAGCTGTGAGGAAATGCACCGTCAGGGCTTTTGTAGGGAATTTTTTTTTATTAACCCCTTCATCTAACCTGCTGTGGGTGAGCAGTAAGAATCACCAGGAAAAAGTCCTTTCTAGAGTCTTAATTACAGCCCGCAAAGCTGCTCCTTTTAAAGTCTGTACCTAAAGGTGTTAGATTCTAGCAAAGAGCCAATTCCATCTCACAAGACTGACTTGTAAGGGCGATGACAGCTTCTAAACAGCCCTGCTTCTACCCCAGACTGACCACTGGCATCAAGCCCAGGGATGGGCTGACACGGAGGCAGCGCGGGCTTCAGCACTTCCCTGCGTGTCCAGAGACGCAGCCTCTGATCACGAGTTTGCCCCCCACTGCCAAGCAGCCCTGGCCAAATCACTCAAGCCTCTGTGCCCTTCCTTCCCTTTCCCTGCTTTCTGCTCATCTTCTTCCTCTTTTTTCCTGAGGAAAACCCATTTCTTAACATGCAGGTTCAGTAATATCTAAAATAACATAGTTAACCTTATCAAACCTTAATGTGGCCTTCTACACAGAATCACAGAATCCTGGAGGTAGGAAGGGATCTCAAAAGATCACCCAGTCCAAGCCCCCTGCCAGAGCAGGATCACCTAGAACACATCACACAGGAATGTGTCCAGGCAGGTTTTGAATGTCTCCAGTGAAGGAGACTCCACAACCTTTCTGGGCAGCCTGTTCCAGGGCTCTGTCACTCTCACAGGAAAGCAGCTTTTTCTGATGTTTACATGGAACCTCCTATGCTCCAGTTTGCACCCGCTGCCCCTTGTCCTATTACTGGACATCACTGAAAAAAGCCTGGCTCTGTCCTCCAGACAATCACCCTTAACATATTTGTAAACATTGATGAGGTCGCCCCTCAGTCTCCTTTTCTCCAAGCTGAAGAGACCCAGCTCCCTCAGCCTTTCCTCATAAGGGAGGAATCCTTCATCATCATTGTGGCTCTGTGCTGGACTCTTTCAAGCAGTTCCTTGTCCTTGAACTGAGGGGCCCAGAATTGGACATAATATTCCAGATACAGCCTCACCAATGCAGAATAGAGGGGAAGGAGAACCTCCCTAGACCTACTAACCACACCGTTTCCAGTACACCCCAGGATGCCATTGGCCTTCTTGGCCACAAGGGCACATTGCTGGCTCATGGTCATCCTCCTGTCCACCAGGACCCCCAGGTCCCTTTCTCCTACACTGCTCTCCAGCAGGTCAGCCTCCAACCTGTACTGGTACATGGGGTTGTTCATGACACTAAGTCTCTCTGAATGGCAGCACAGCCTTCTGGTGTGTCAGTCACACCTCCCAGTTTAGTGTCAGCAGCAAACCTGCTGTTCCCTCATCCAGGTCATTGATGAAAATATTGGATAGTACTGGTCCCAGTACTGACCTCTGAGGGACTCCACTAGTCACAGATCTTCAGCTAGATTCTGTCCCATTGACCACAACTCTCTGACTTCTTCCTTTCAACCAGTTCACAATCCACCTCACTACCTGACCATCAAGAGAACACTTCCTCAGTTTATCTACGAGGATGCTGTGGGAGACAGTGTCAAATGCTTTACTGAAACCAAGATAAACCACATCTATGGCCCTACCACCATCTATCCACCTAGTTACTTCTTCACAGAAGGCTATAAGGTTATCAAACATGACTTCCCCTTGGTAAAACCATGTTGACTGCAAATAAAGATAGTTGTCATAGTCAGGTTGTGCCCAAGATAATATGAAAGCTAAACAATGGGAAAAGTTACATTTGATAAGAGCTTTCTTAAAATTGAATATGTAGACCTGAAACAGAAAACAGCCCCAGAATTTAAGAGCCCCAGTTATGGTATCTATAGAGAAACTGAAAATACCCAATTTTTTGAAAACTTTCTGTTTTGAAATTTGCTTAATGTAGGACTGAAAATCCACACAAATCTGTCCTAGAATAAATTTCCTGACAGAAATAAAATTTTTGTCAATCAAATGTTTTATTCCAATAACATAAAAAATACTTTAATGTTCTTATTTAAAGAACCATCTAAATATAGAATCAAATACATTTTTTAAGAAAAATTATTTTGAAGTGAAAAAAACTTTATCTTTCAAAGGAGTGAAATGGGAAGTGTCGATCCTATTGAGAGGCTTCCATAAAAACTTTTGTGAAATAAAATCTCAGTGAAACTGACATTTGAGCAGTAAGTTTCTGTTTTCAGTTGAACACTATTCTCTAGTAGAAAACTCTTTTAAAAAGCAAACAATTCCCCTAATTATATTCTCTTTATTCTTTTTGAGAGGACATAACTAAAATAAAATGCTGTCTTCCTGAATGCTTTTTTATTCACCTAGTCTTACCACCTTCCCTCAGATAAAGATTTAGTGGGAGACCCAGGAGAAAGTCTGCACAGACCAAAAGGATTAAAATTTTTTTTAAAAAGACCTTTGTCCAACATTGTTTAAATGAGGGAACAGCCCTCCTCCAACTGAGGGCTGGCAAGGGTGAAGAAAGCAAATGTGATATGGAAACCAAGTGTCCTCCCATTGGAAATCAGGCTTTGCAACACAGTCACATTATAATTTTGGGTCATAATTTTCAAAAAAGTTACTTAGGTCTATTCTTAAAGGATTGTTTCTAGACACCTTCAGGAGTCCTCCTTTTTGACAAGAAAGGGGCTGAAAACTAGACAGCTTTCCCAGACTGCTACTGTGGTTGCAGGCTGCAGGCAACTGTTGTGTTTCACAGACTAAAATACCAGCAGGACCCCTACAAAGCCACACCTTAGCTGGAGGAAGTCAGATCTCATCATGTGGATCCTAGTTCTTGTGACCCCTCCCCTAACAGTCCCTTTCATCACTTCCTCATGGATCACCCTCAGCTATTCCCTGTCTTTCTAATTACCTTCTTCCCCTTCAATACATTGGGTTTTGTGCCTCCTTCACCTCTGCATTATGCACCTCTAAGAACACTGAAGGGAGCAGCTCCAGGCAGGAAGCAACAGCAGAGCTCATTCTCACAGAAGGAAAAGCATTTCCACAAGGGCAGCTGCACACCAAAAGCCTGCACTGCAGTTGCTAACCTCTCCCCCATGCTTTGGCAAAACAAAGAGACCATCAGTTACCAATAACATGAGTCAAGCCTCTCGCCTAGCAAGTGCAGGATACAACCCACCAGTAGAGGATAACAGCAGATGCCACACCAAGCCCACCCAGAACACTGACCTCTGCCTGCTTATACGCTAGCACGAGGCTTTGACCGTTTCCCTCCTCCTTTCTGCTCTACTGCCCCCACACATCCACTCATTAATTGATCCCTGATCATCTCACAAATATATTTCCCTCTTTCCCCAGGGCAGGTCCACCCCCTTTTCCCTGTTCTCTGCCATTAAGATGGGTCTCACATCACCATGCACAGCGGCACACGCACAGCTCCAAACACCTCAGGGCAGGCACATCATTTCCAATTGTGAGCAAATGCTGTTGGTTTTCATTAATCTGCAGACACTATATTTGCCAATTTCTCCAACTTTTCTTTCTCACTCTCTCTTTCTGCTCCAAGGCAGGTGAGTGCATCAATTTTCTTCTCATCTGTGGCAGTTAAATTAAATGGAATCGGCCTGATTGCTGAAAATCAAAGAGAAGGCTGATAAAGCAATTAAATCCCTCTAATTCCTCCTCTTGAAAAGGTGCAGCTTGGCTCAGAAGCTAATTAACTTCATAATGAAAATCCTTCTTCACCCTTTTAGGCTTTCTTTCCTTCTTGTTTTTGGTAGAGGTGGTAGGTTTCCTACAGAAGAAAGGGGATGCTATAGTGACAAACATGGCTTCCTTGGACAGGGCATAATGGCAGAGTCTCTCCAAGAGTTGAATGTGCAGTCCAATGCTGATGTGTAGGACAGAATGCACCAGGGCGTTTGCTCCGCAGTTGCACAAAAGGTCTCAGGATAACCTTCTTGTTACTAGCTTTCAGGTTTACCCTGTGCCCAGCCCATGAAGACTATAAAAGCCAAATCCATTTGTAACAGTTTCAGCTACAACAATTTCCATTTTTAGCTCTGGGATTCATTTGTTAAATTTCTGATATGACAAACAGAAGAGAGCTTCACATTAGACATCAAATTCATCCTAATTGTTACAGTCATATAGAATAGGCAGGCACAGATCTTTAGAGCCATGTACTCTCTCTCCTTAATCCACTTCTACTCAGCCTTCAGCATTTGGACGTTTGCTCTTTGTCACTGCCCTTCTGTTGGGAGCTGGAAGGTTCTCTCAGATCCAAACGTGTATTTTTCAATTATCTTACACTTTCAAGTGTCAGTCCACACTAAACTATTTTCTGCTTTTCTCTGAGCATGCTCCTCTTGGTACCAATGTACTCTGCATTCTCCTACATCCAGTCACAATCCAGCATGCAAGTGGGATCATCCTCCCCCTACTCCAGGGCAAAACACCCTAGGCATGGATCTCATACAAGTGATGTATTTCAAGTTGGGTCTCTCAGGACCCCCAAAAGAGAGACGTTGCAGCAGTGCTCTGTGCCATGCTGATTCTCTAGGCACAGCCTGGTCTTTCACAGAGCCTTGTTCCCTTTCATTTGTTCACGTGGGAGTCAGTAACTACAATAAAAAGTGGAGAAATCCATCTTCTTCAGTATTGTGCCACTTTAACTATATATAAAATATTACAAATGTGTAAGGGGAGGACAACATACTGGCATCTAACTTTCAAGAAGGAAATCTCTACCAATGTTTCTGCTTTCCAGGCTTATTCCTGCTACTAAAAGTCTGTGCTTCAGGTTAAATTCACATCCTCTCTGTCATAAAAATCAGCTTCAGTATTCCAGGTTGAAGAACTCTTTACTAATTCTTGCTAATTTTTACCAAATAATTAATGTTTTCTGCATATTGCCATTCACCAAAATTTGCCCAAATATAAAGTGAAGTATATTGTATTAATGGAAATAAGATATCACTCCAGAGAAAAGATAATTTTGCGGTTACTCTTCTCTTTCTGTAAAAAGGAAGAGATATCAAATAAAAATTCCCTCTTCAGAACTGAAGGAATTTTGCTTCCTAAAAATAATTAGCTGACCTGTTACCTGTCCCTGATGAAACTTGCCATGGGGTTTTTAATTACCCCAAATGATCTGATCAGCCCTGCTGTACATGAGCAGTGAACAGTATTTTTGAAACAGCACAGAGCACACAGCAAAGCCCTGAGCCCATCTTTTGTGTGTACTGAAAAGAGTCTTCTGTTGGCATCGTAATTGGGAGCAGCTGATTTATAGGGCAGAAATGCTCTAGAGCATAGAGCTTAGACTCTTACCTAGCCTGGTATTTACCAGAACCTGTGAAAATTGTGTCAAGAAATATTCTGTGCACCCCCTGCAGTACCCCAACTACTTGCCCCTGCAGTCCTAAAGATAGGGTTTCTGAATGGGCTCCAGGCCAAATCCCAGTGGAACTTCTGTCCCATCTTGCTTGGTTTGTGAGCTCTATCCAGATCACATCCCAAGGTGGTGTGGCCTCAAGCTGTTGGCATCCCTGTGTTATCCTCTCTTTGACAAATGGTTTATTTTTGCTGCAGCAGTAAATCTGGCAGCCGTTGTTTACTCCTCTGTCTATGCACTCGTCA
>NW_009953758.1:4441375-4451239 GCF_000747805.2 Chaetura pelagica | reverse complement strand
GCAGGAATGTACACAGCTCTGCAAACCCCCAGCCCTTGGCTAACAAATGGCTGTGCACTCCATTAGTGCTCACTCTCTGCCGTGGAGATCCCTGCTTGCAGGCATTAGAAGGTACACAGAGGGAGTCCCTGACCCTATGCCAAACAAATGTGGACAGAGGCTTGGGTTCACAGAGCCCAAAGCATCAGGCAGAGCAGCAGCTGCTGCCTCTTGTCCAGTCAAGAGAGCAGACCTTTCCAGTCAGATCCTACTGTTAGACCCCAGGCTTCACTGACAGCCAGAATTTTGCTTTTAAAGTCCCCAGAGATGCTCCATCACCTAAGGGAAATCCATCATATGCTTAAGGATGAAATGTATGTATTGTGCTAACAAAATATGTTAGCAATACCAACCCTTTGGCATCTCTGAAAGGTAACCCACTATCAGTTGCCCTTCCTGCAAATGAGGGAGTAGAGGCATAAACACACAACAATTTGTCAAGGTCACACAGGAAACCAGAGGCAAAGTAAGGGTTCAAGCATCCTGATTCCAAGTGCTTGTGCTAATGAGAACATAAAAATCACTAAACATTTGGTCCAGCACAGGTTAAACAGGGTATGGAAGATGCAGAAGAACCTTAAATAGGTATTATATAGTGAGGCTGCTGAATGGGGAAAATAATAGATCCATGATGTGCACATCTCCATCTGATGCACAGTTACTTTTGTTCTTCATATGTGATTCTGCACACATTTTCCCTAGAAAAGCTACCACTAGCTTTGATATTGGAGGATCATTATCATTTGGAATGTACATACAGTGTGCTTTGGAAAGAGCTGTGTATCACCAGGTGTTTACTGAATGCTTATTTTCCCTCTCATTGTAATTTTTTCCTTCTTATTAACTAGGCACATTTTTGGTTCACCTAAAACTTCAGGCTCCTTCTTGGACCACTCTGCTTCAAGCAGTATAGAATAAGCAGACACAGTCAATCACCTGCCTGTGAACTGTGGGAACATGTCACACCAAGGGAAATGTGCAGTGTAATGAGACCTTTGCACCACCCTTCAATTCTGGTAAGCAAGATTTTGTATGAAAGCATGCACACTGGAATACACAGACATAACTGAGAGGCACACACATGGTCATTTGCTGCATAAATACAGGCACAGACAGAAGCATACTTAAAATCCAATATATCAAACACACAGAAACAAGACACAAACACACACAGCTAAGGACAGAGGGATACTCATGCAAACCTAAACACCCAAACTCAACCTTCTAGCACACATACAGACACTCCCAGAATGGGGGAGACACAGAAATTAAAGTACCTGCAGCCACACACACATACATACCCACAGCTATATCCAGATACTGCCCTGCACACAGACCAAGTCACAACGTAGCTCAGCAAGAAATTCACTGCCACTTCCACTATCTGGGAATAAAGGTCCTTTATCATCCTCCCTTTCTCCATTGTAGGATGCAGTGCATGGGATGCAGGACCAAGGACCATGATGGAGGAAGCAGAGTGACATCATTCAGCTTGGACAGCCTTAGCCAGGGCACAGGGGGCATCATAGTCTAGGTTAGGCATTAGGGAACGCGCCTGGGATGCCTGCGCAGGAGAAGGTTTGTATTTCAATAAAACAGGGGCTGTAACACTTTCTGAACGGAACAGCTTAAAGCCTTGTTAAAAGCAATGGTGCAGCGTTCTAACCGGAGGGGCCGTGTTGTCATACAAATGAGATGAGTTTATTTTCCGAGCCGTACCATTTGTTCTGACAGGCAGGGCGGCTGTAAAAGCCGGCGAGGGCGCAGCGGGGGGCCCGGCTCTGCGCAGCGAGAGGCGGGGGAGCAGCGGCAGCGCCGCGCCGGGGCTTGGACCGAGCCCAGCGCCCTGCCTCTACCTTCTGCAAGCGACAGCCTCGCGGAGAGAGGCACCGAGAGATGAACCAGCCGGCTGTAATGCTGTGGCACAAGTGCATTCTAACGAGGGGTGCGTGGCAGCCCCACGGGCACCCCCTCCTCCCGCGCGGCGCTGCCCAGACCTGCTCTCCAGCAGCCGGGGATGCCGCACACACCGGGGGGGCACCCAAGCCCAGCGCTTTCCTCCCTTGCTCCGTGTCAAGTTGCTGTGAAATATTTACTAAGGTGCCACCTGTGTCTCCCTGCTAGGATGAGCCAGGGAAGTCTCCTGGATGCTGCCCAGGTCACCTGGGCTGTTGCTGACCCTGTGGCGTGTTTCTGCAGCCAGTGCCTCTCCCTGTAGCTCTTGGAAGGCCCCTTCCACCTCAGGACAAGAAAAAGCTTTGCCAAGAGAGTCACAATAACTTTATCCCCAGTTCTCTAGTAGGGAAAATAAACGGCATAAGACAAGGTGACTAGTTTGAAATCTGACAATGAGCCAGAAAGTCAGGTCTGTATTAGTAAAACTACTAGAAAACATGCCCTTATTCTAAGGAATAAATACATCAACCCTCCAGCAGGGCTGGTGCAGGGTAGGCTGCAGACACTGCCAGTGGAGACCTGGAAAACACCCGCACTGGCATTCCAGTGCAGTGGCTGTAGCTCAGCAATCAACAACAGGCATAACGGCATCACAGTTTCCCTTCCAGGAAGTCATTTAGCCACCCACAGTAAGAAGCAGACAACATATCAGGGATATTTCCCCTTTAACAAGTATTTTCTCTGAACCCTTTTATATGGGTGTGGAACTTCACAAGGACAGAACTTTTAAATTCTGGATGTAAAAAATGATCCAAATCTTTTCTAGGTGCCATATAATGAGAGCAAAGAGACTGCTCCAAGAACAAACTCAGCACTGTGAGGACAGCCTGCCTGTTGGAAGTGAATTGGTAGAGATGACAGTCTGGAGAATAACCATGAGATGGAAGCACCTCATCCAAGCAACTCCAGATGTCTGTGGGCAGACTGGGAATATACATGATGCTAAAGGTGTGTAGGGATGCAGATCTCTTCTGGATTCCTGGGGCATTCTCCTAGCTAACTTTGAGAGTTCACTTACAATAGCCCATTAAGTGGCTACAAATTGACTTTCTTGCTTTAACCCTTTTCACTAACCTCTCACCTACTGATATATCTAGAATGTGAATTAGAGTGAGGAAAATAAATGTTAAATGGGCTTCTTGCTGCTATTTGTATCAATTTCCTGTGCATCTTCTACAGTACATAGTAGACTTCTCAGTCCTCTAACTAATGAGGAAGTTAATGCAGTCCTAGAGCTACATTCTTTGTGCAGTGATAGCAGCATAATCCTGATCAGTGGTTTGGATCAGGCATAGTTGAAGGGGGAATAAGTGAACTGACTGTTTTGGTTCCACTCAGTTGAGTTCAAAGAAGAAGTTTTTGGATCATCTGCCCAGTATCAGTCCCTGTCTGCTCCATCTCCTCTTCACACTGTGTGCCAACACAACTTACTCCAAGGCTT
The DNA here is from genome assembly GCF_000747805.2 of Chaetura pelagica. NCBI lineage: Eukaryota > Metazoa > Chordata > Aves > Apodiformes > Apodidae > Chaetura > Chaetura pelagica. Next base: position 4,447,803 of record NW_009953758.1, on the reverse strand, counting down.
GTTGGGCTGGGGGATACAAAGGGAGAGCAAGGCAGAGAGCCAGAGGGTGGTCTCAGTCCTGAGGTGTCAGAGTGAGACAGCCCTGTTTGGCCAGTACTTAGAAAATTAATTCAAGACCTTTAGGGCTAAAAGCACTCAGTTCAGCTCTGGCACTCTATACAATAGGTACAGTGGGGGATACATAACATGCACTCATCTCTTGGCTACACGTGCAGACAGTACCTCCAATTCCTGCCCAATAAAGGCCCAGAGTCATATGTGCTTCAGGTCCCAAATCTCTGGCTGATCTGGGACAGGACTAGAGCTCACATGTAATATTTTATATATCTCTGCAACTGAGATACAGCTCTTAACAGCCCTGTTGGCACTGAACACCTGCAACATCAAGCAGGAGAGCAGCTTATTTCTGGGAGCACCCCCCACCAATCCACACATACTCCTGGGGTCTATGTTCAAAGAGAGAGAAATGGTGCTTTTAATTAGCACCTTCCATTTTCATTTGAGCCTCAGGGTTTTTGGAGCTGGTCCCAAGGGAGAGACCAGGAATCCCAGGAAAATCAATCTTAATTCAAACCAGTAATAAAAAGCAGAACACTTGCTTCAGAGGGCTTGCAAAGAATCTCTTCAGTGTAAACTCCCCTTGTGTAACCTTTGGCCCCTTAATGCAGTGAGGAAGAGACTCTTAGGAGTGCTTTCATTCTTTTTTCCTTCTACTTTCTTTATGTTTCCCATCTGAACAGGTAAAAGCAGAGAACAGAAGCCTGGTTACCTCTGGGCAGTAAAAAGTTCAGAAGAAGGCCTAAAAAAGTGAAAGAAGAGTCCAGAGAATAGTCTTCTAATAAAACAGCAGTTGAGCCATCTATGATGCTGTTTCTCAAGGAGATTATGGAAATACTTTATTTCTCCTTGACTGGCATAATTCAGGAAAAGTCATCTGCCAGCTCTGTATAATATAACTTAGGCAACATAAACTTGGCTTTGTAAGAAAATAACATTTAAAAGATTTTGTGAACCTCATCAGAATAATCTAAAAACCTTTCCACTTGTGTAGTGTCCAGTGCCAGAAGAGCTCAGCACGCTGGCAGGTGAACACCCCACAGACACCTCCCTCTGCTCCCCTCCTGCCTCTTCCACCAATGCAGAGTCTTGCCACATTATGCCCTTCGCTGTACAACCCTGCAATCATTGCATTACACAACACTGCCATTTCCACTTTACATATGAAGAACTGAGGCTCAGAGGGACTCATCTCATCAGGTTTCTGCCACATAAAAACTAGCCATAGTCTCATTTCTATAGGCCCCCTCTATAGACAATAGAGAGCATAAACACATCCAGATAGTAACTTTCTGTATTTATTGTAGGTAAGTATCCTAGAAAGAGATGAGTCCAAGGCATCTAAAGCAAGGAGAGACAAACCCTGCCTTAAATGGTTTTCTCAGAATCATGTAGGAAGTCTGTGCCTGAGTAGAGAGCTGCTTGTCCTTACCCAAAGGCAGGATCCTGGCCACAGATAACCTGCTGTTGAGGTGCCAGGATTCACACCGTTTTAGTCTGTGCATTCTGATTACATCTTTCTGGATGTCACTAGCCAGACAGACCTGCCTGATACTGTCGGCAGTGCCTTCCTCAGCCAGACTATTCAATCCTGTCCAGAGGTACTACTACTAAGCACGCTTTCCACATTCCTCTGTCATCGTGACCACAGTGCCTTTCAGTTGCAGCAAGCAGTCACAGCTCTCTCTCTATGTCCAGCCTTCTTCATTCTTGATGCCAAGGGAGGCAAAGAAGCAAACCGTGCCATTTCAGGGTGAGTAAAGCTCTGCTTAGCCACCTCAAATGAATTTTAGTCTACAAATAGTACAAGGTGAAAGCCATCAGAAGAGATTGACAGGACTCTCAGAAGCCTGCTAGCCAAAAGCTGCTTGTTAAAATGAATACCTCCATTAGGTCAACAGTGCAGCAAATACTATCAAAAAACGTTTCAAACCTCAGAAAGAATGTTTATTCTAAGATGCAGAACTGGCATCAACATGCCGGAAAAACTAAACCTGAGGACCAGAGATACTACTCATAATAATGAACACAGACGTTTCCAGACTGACAGGAGATTCACAGCTCTGTAGCTGGGAAGCAGTGGCTCAGACAACAGGCAGGGCTGCAGACAAGAAGAAAGGATGGAGTCAGTAGCATCATCCACAATGAAAATGGAAAAGGTCTCTCAGAGACAAAGGAATTCAGATATAAAAACAGATTAACAGATTTTATTTGAACAACAAAACTTGTTGACCAAGAGTCTGAAAAAAACAGGATGCTGCTAAGTTCTCATTCTGGAACCCTTCCTAAGAGCTAGCCAGGAGCTGACACAAGCTCCAAGACTGCTGGCTCCAGAACCCACTTAGGATGCCAGAATCCTGGCTAAGCAGTCTGCCACATGCTTGCAGAAAACTGCTTCTCTGATTTAATACAAGTTTGTAGGGTGTTTTGTTTTTTTTTCTGGAAACCATCCTGAGCAGCAGCCAGGAACTGCAGCAGGGCCAGGCTCTGTAATAGTATAGTTCTACTCCATGTTCTAGCATGGCCACACACCAGCAGTATTGGAAGCAGCTGGAATGCATTCTGTTGAGAAACACAGAAACACTCATCAAATGCTCCTCATAAAGTTCTGTATCAGTAAATCCCTCCAGATCTACCAAAGGCACCCATATTCAGTAAAAAAAAATAAATCACATTATTTTGGAACCCATCTGCAGACATTTCCAATAATTTTTAGGAGGCTGCAAGGTACAGCAGTACTTTTTTTTTCCCCACCAATCTTATTATATTTAAAATGAAAGTGCAAAATTTAGAGATCCAGTGACTTTTCAGTGGAGAGTTCCAGCTGAGGTCCAGAGGGAAGATAACACACATACATATCTGCATCTGCCTCTTTAAATCTGCTTAAAGAACAGCATACAGCACTGGTCTGGGATGTACCCAGCTGGCCAGCCCTTGGGGCCTCTTCAATAGGCTTTAGAGTCTAAATGAGGTGCAAGTCTATTAAAAAAGAGCCTGTGCACAGATCAGAAATCCTCAGAGGGTTGTGGCCTGTCACTCTGGGGCAGTCAGTTTCTCTCTGATATGTGTACTAGGAAAAAGAATCATAATGAAAAAGGAAAGACAAAAGGAGAAGAGAGTATAACAGAAACAAAAATTTACTGCCTAATATCTCTGCAGAGATCTTACTATATTTGTATGCCAGGAATCCAAATACTCTCTCCTCCTGCATACCCTGCCAGTCCAATCCCAATCATAAGAGGTCCTACATCCCACCCCATATATTCCTCCCTGTCAAGTAACACTGTCTAGGCCAGGGGAGCACAACAGATCGATATGGCTTCCAAGCTTTGTCACCCACTCTTCATGAAACCACAGCTGATACAGCACCCACCACTGCTACTTGTTCCTACTTCAACTTCCACCGGTTCTTTACCTTTGCACAATACTGTATGCACAGTACACAGTAAAGCCATTAAAAACACAAAACAAAACAAAGAAAAAAAAGAAAGACCACCTTACACTGCTCAGAGCCCAAGACAAGAGAGAAGGCTTCCTCTCTCTGGGCACTTTTCCCTTATTCTACACCCTTTAGAGTTTCCTGCTGTTGCTCAAAGGCTGAGCCCCTAGAATCTGCAGCCAGTGAGAGCAGGCTGAGAGCAGCTGTAGCCAACACAGCTGGTGAGGTTCAGAGGCTGGAGTGCTGGGGCTTTGGTTGTGCTTGCTGACAGGGAGATAAGTAGACACACTAGCTGCAATAAGATATTTGAGGAAGACAAAGACTGCTACAGAGGCAGCTACATCAACTGGGCCTGCCTACAGATAGCTCCACATCTGCAAAGTACGTGCAACACCAGCTTACCAAGCAAGCAGAGGATTTGCACAGGAAACTTAAAACACCCAGGGAGGTAAAGCACCACTACAGCTCCTGTGTGGTCACCTATTCCTCATCAGTAGCACAAGGAGCCAGGCAACCTGTGAATAGGGCACTGGTGAGCATCAGCCACCCTTGCCTGGTAAATAACCACTTTGGGGCATAACTGAAGCTAACTAAAGAATAATTTCCAGGCTGCTTTCTACGTCTCAACATTTGTGTTTCTTCTGCACAGGAATGAAAACAAAACCTTATTTTCTGTTTCTGCGGCGCCCGCCCCCCCCCGCCCCCATTGGAAACATCCAGGAGTCACTGGAAAAAAAGTAATGTTTTCATTTAGGTAAATTTTTATTTATTCAGAAGGGACACGAGACTCAATCTGTCTCAGAAGGAGAGTGGGCTGAAACTGGTGTATCACTGCAAAATATGTCCTCTTATTTGAGGGAAATTACATTGAATCAAAATTTCCCAGACCAGACCAAGCCTGGCTAAAGCCAGTGAAACTCCGAGGCTGCTCCTGTTGATGAATCCAACCAGAACTAGAAGGGTTTACAGCTACACCTCCGCACTCCATCCCGAGCTCCAGCCAAGGCGAGTTGGATGCAGCCCAGGAGGAGCCCCTCTCCTCTCTCAGCGCTTCTCCCTCTTCCCCCTCCCTTTCTCTTTCTTCCTCAGTAAATCCCACAGGGCACATTTCCGTGCCAGAATAAGCCTCTTTGTGAGGAAGGACGGGAATGCTCAGAGCCGCTAAGGAGAACGGAGCTGGGAAGCGAAGCCCCGGGGGGGCAGCGGCACCTCGGGCAGCCGCCCTGCCTGCCCTGGCCCCTCCGGCTCCTCTGCCCGCTCCACCTTCCCTGCCTTTTTCAGGCAGGCTGCAGAAAAGGCAGCAGAACAGCCTTTATCATGCAAATAACAAGAGTAAATGGGCAAATTCCCCGGTGGGCACTTGAGTGAAATGCACAGCTTCTGGCAGCGGGGAGGGGGGTGCTTTATTTGCAGGTCTCTGTTCTAATTTAGCTGCAATGGCAGCTAAAGGAGACACCAGGGACTTGCTCTCATCCTCGGCACTTCCCGCTGCCTGCCAGGGATGGGTAGAGGCGGGGAGGCTGGGGCTGGAGCTCTGGGAGGCCGGGCTGGTCCCCTCTTTGCTGGGCACCTCTCCCCGCTCCCGAGGTAATCCTGGAAGAAGGGCAGCGTGAGCGAGAGCTCCAGGGGCAGACGCCTTTGATCTGCTCTCTCCCGAGCCCCCAGGGAGAGCCCCCGTGTTGCCCACCGGCCCATCCCGGTCAGCACCTGCAGGGCTGCCCTGGAGGGACGGGGCAGGAACAGAGCAAGAGCCACCTCCTCATGGCCGCAAAATAGGTAGAGAGTCAGAGCTGCCTCCCTGCATGATTCCAGGGTACCGAAGGCTGAGGTTCAGTGTCCAACCAAGAAGCAAGCCTACACAGACAGGGTGATGGAGGAAAATGCCCTGGCATCCAGGCACCACACAGCTGGTAACCCACCTGGCTGCTGCTGGTAACACCAAAACGAACTTCTAGCTTCACTGGAGAAAGAATTGTGTATCAAATCACTTCTTCTGTGGTCTGGGACCAGAGAATACTGGTTGTCCCAGACCACTCTGTGCTGTGCTCCCTTCTCCAGAATGGGAGTAGTGCCCCTTACACAGACTTGCAGACCCTCATGAGCTGGGTAGATAGGGAAACCTGTGCTGGTGAGACTGAAAACCTTTGGGAGGACACTGCAGAGAACTGTGAAGGGGACAGAACAACGTTGCAGAAAAAGAGAATCAATGCTAAGGGACAGCAGATGAATGCAAAAATCATGCAAATGAAAAGGATTAGATGTATCAGAGCCAGAGGAGAGAGAGGGCATGAGGATAAACACTCCACAAATTTCCAGACTTTTCCTGCAGCTTATAAACAGCCCCCACTGTGACTGGAGTTGAACCCAAAATCAACCTCTGCTATATTTCAAGAATGTTTGGGAAATATCCAGCCTATCAACTGCAAAGGCTGGAACTGATGATCCCTTTTCCCATCCCAGTTTTTATCAGAATCTGTTCTGCTCACATCAAGGATCTTGAAACATCCTTCTCCAGTTCTCAGTATGAAATGTGCAGCTGTGTGAGGATGGCAGGAAAATGCCTTTCTGTCCTTCAGACAAAGTAAGAAACTGAGATAGGCAGAAGCTAAGTGACTGAGCCAAGACAACGTGACACATCCATGGGAGAGCCAAAATGAAAAGGCAGATTTCCCTGTATGAAGCCACCCCTTGTGATCCAAGCTATAAAACTCCTTTTTCTTAGGCTCTGGGACCTAACCACCTCCCTGCCCTCACTACATCCAAAAGGCCAAAATGGGGGATCCACCTGTCCTGCACAGAGCACCTCCCAGTTCCAGTGGCTGTTGCACTCCGGAGCTGGGGAGGATGCCCAGCCGGCTCCCTCCGAGCAGCCCCAGCCGAGGCCGAGGGTCCCGCCTGCCGGGCTCGGGGCGCGCAGGGGACAAGGCGGCAG
>NW_009953758.1:4432443-4440226 GCF_000747805.2 Chaetura pelagica | reverse complement strand
ATGGAGGAAAATGCCCTGGCATCCAGGCCCCACACAGCTGGTAACCAACCTGGCTGCTGTTGGTAACACCAAAAAGAACTTCTAGCTTCACTGGAGAAAGAATTGTGTATCAAATCACTTCTTCTGTGGTCTGGGACCAGAGAATACTGGTTGTCCCAGACCACTCTGTGCTGTGCTCCCTTCTCCAGAATGGGAGTAGTGCCCCTTACACAGACTTGCAGACCCTCATGAGCTGGGTAGATAGGGAAACCTGTGCTGGTGAGACTGAAAACCTTTGGGAGGACACTGCAGAGAACTGTGAAGGGGACAGAACAACGTTGCAGAAAAAGAGAATCAAAGCTAAGGGACAGCAGATGAATGCAAAAATCATGCAAATGAAAAGGATTAGATGTATCAGAGCCAGAGGAGAGAGAGGGCATGAGGATAAACTCTCCACAAATTTCCAGACTTTTCCTGCAGCTTATAAACAGCCCCCACTGTGACTGGAGTTGAACCCAAAATCAACCTCTGCTATATTTCAAGAATGTTTGGGAAATATCCAGCCTATCAACTGCAAAGGCTGGAACTGATGATCCCTTTTCCCATCCCAGTTTTTATCAGAATCTGTTCTGCTCACATCAAGGATCTTGAAACATCCTTCTCCAGTTCTCAGTATGAAATGTGCAGCTGTGTGAGGATGGCAGGAAAATGCCTTTCTGTCCTTCAGACAAAGTAAGAAACTGAGATAGGCAGAAGCTAAGTGACTGAGCCAAGACAATGTGACACATCCATGGGAGAGCCAAAATGAAAAGGCAGATTTCCCTGTATGAAGCCACCCCTTGTGATCCAAGCTATAAAACTCCTTTTTCTTAGGCTCTGGGACCTAACCACCTCCCTGCCCTCACTACATCCAAAAGGCCAAAATGGGGGATCCACCTGTCCTGCACAGAGCACCTCCCAGTTCCAGTGGCTGTTGCACTCCGGAGCTGGGGAGGATGCCCAGCCGGCTCCCTCCGAGCAGCCCCAGCCGAGGCCGAGGGTCCCGCCTGCCGGGCTGGGAGACAGGGCGCCAGCCACGACTCATTTGGCATTCTGAGAGGCTGGTGCGCAGCATCCCCATGCCAGCAGGGGGTAAATGAGAGCTCAGACATGAGTTATTGGAGCACTTACGTTCCCAGATTCTCCCAAACGTCGGGAAAAGGACAAACTGTTTAGTTGTAAAGAGCCTGGGGGATGTGATTGAGGGAGGAGGAGGAGGAGGGAGGAGCTGTGTCAAACTAGTTTCATGAAGCAGAGACTTTGAAATTGAACTCATAACAGCTACGAACTGGGGGGGGGGGCTGTGGACCAACTCCCAAGGCTTACCCTGGAAGCATGTAAGCCTCCAGTGTGGATTCTGGCAGCAAACTTGGGACCCACCAGCAGTCCTCACCACCAGTCAGTGGGATCATAAAGTCAGGAACCGCATGATCCACTGACAACTGTTTCCACTTAGTTGCCTGCTGGGCTGCATTATTTGGGAGGCAGATTCAATTGTTCAGGAGAAGAAAGGAGGAAAGGAGAAGAGGCAGTAGTAATTTTTGTCAGAAAGGGACTGTTTTTTGGTACCACAAATATTGGAGATACCCCAGACTTTTTATAGACTTGAGCCACATCTAGACTTACCTAAAATAAGCCTCAATCAAATAAGCAGGTTTTAACTAAGCAGTACTAGTCACAAACTAACTAGCTGCAAAGTGGGGAGGTCCCAAGCACAAATGCATGCAGTAATATTCAAGAAAAACAGTGAAACTGAGGACTCAGCATGCCCAGAGATATGCATAGGACATCCTAGAGGAAACTTGGACCTACTTCAGTTTCTGTAGCTGAATCTTCAGGTAATTAGAGATATACGACAGTGGGTTAGAGGGATTGAACTTTACCATAAAAGAGCTATAAACTCCCCAGCAGCCAGCACTCTGCATGGCAGTCTTCACCATCCTGACTGTGATGCAAAACAGACTCACATCAACTGTTGGATTAATCAACAGAGATATGAGGAAAGGAACCTGGCAGTCTTCTACAGAATGGTACAGAGAAAAGAATTTCAAAAAAGCACAGCCTGAATGGGAAGAGGTATTGGAGAAAGCCTGCCTAAGTTACAGTAAATTTATTTGTGAAGTTCTGACTGCTGCTAAATATTATCATGTTGATGCAATGGATCTTGTCATGATGAAATTTCACTAGCTGTATACTTCTCAGAATCACAGGAAATGCATTTCTCCAGCCTCACTGACCAATTTTTTTGACCCATTGAGGATTTTGGTGTTGTTGCTTTTTTTTTCCTTAACTATAATGTATAAGGCTGCTGATGTGTCAGGAGAAGTGTCTTGTCAAAAAGTACACTTCCAGCTCCTTCTGACTTCTACCTTCTCAGTCTTGCCAGGTTTAGATATGGCCTCAGCACAGCACTACCATATCACATCACATCACCTCCATCCTGTTGAGTACCATGTCTAAGCCACTGAGGCAGCATCCTCTGGAAGCTGCCTCTTCCATGTTCCCCTTGGCACATACAAAGGAAGATACTCACAACAGAGCTACACTGTATGTGTCTGGGGGAACTGCCTTGCTCACTAACTGCCAGGCAAACCTAGGGTCCTCAGTATTTCACAAGATCACACCCTAGCTGAAAAAACATCCAAAGTGAAGGTCCAGCCTCCTTCTCAGCTTTAGGAAAACTGAGGTTATAGAAAGCAGTTTACAGCCAGAATGTCCTTTCAGATGCTACCACAATTTTGAAGACAATATCTGTCATGGGAACTTCGTCATCATCTTCACGTTGCCCTTCTGAGATACCCCTCTCAGAGGGGTTATCACACTGGTAACAGCACAGAAACCTAGTTTCATCTGGTACATTTCCCATTACTTTGTTCCTGGACCATTTGAAGAATGCAGTCAATCTGTTGTCTTGGTTTCACACTTTTCCCCCCCTATGTCTGTACATTAGACTTGAATGCACTTCCTAAAATGTGCTACTATCTCCACCTTGCCTACTGGTGGCATTCCTTCACTCCCTTTCCCTTAGCACTATTCCTCTTATTTATGTATTTTCTCTCCACAGTATTTCCTCTCAAATTTTCCCTGCTAATAAATGCCCTGATTTATCTCTTAGATGCTCACAAAAACCGCAGATCCTGATTCCTTTTGTCCCAGCCCTCCCTTCCCCATTTCAACACTCCCCAAATTCCAACTCCCAAGAACACTCCCCTGGCCGCACCTTCAAGTCCTCCTCTTCCCACACATGCACCCCACCCTGCTTGCTCATTCATTTTCCATCTGCATCTCTCTCCTCCTGGATTCTTCCCTAAGTCTCGGTGATAAAAGTGCCAGATTGGAGTTGCTGTGTAAAGAGGGTTCATTTGCCATTTGCCACCATATGGGCCCAAAAGCAAAATCGTCAGCTAAGCGATTAAATCAAGTATGTCGAACAAAATGTTATGAACTGACATTATGGGTATATAATTTTATGCCATTTGTTGCCATCTGTTTATCTAAACAGCCCCCGTTCCACACAAACACACAGAAGTCTCTGCCACGCTCACAAGGCTTTGGTGCAGGGGTCACAGTGCCTCCCTTTTTTCCTCCTTTCCTTTCTCTTATTCTGTCCTTCCATGCTCTGTCTGCATTCACCAGGGACTTGGGCTTGGAGTCTGGCCACAGGCAGCTCTTCCACTCCAGCCCAGCTTTAAAGGAAACCACCTCACAATAATCAAGGAAGTTGCCTTACAGAACAAGGTGTGCTCTCTTGCCTTCAGACTCTGTCCAAGTTCCTTTCTATACAAGAAAATTAAGAAAGTTTTGGGCCAGAAGAGGGGGGAGGAGAGAAAGAGATGGAGGAATAAGTCATTGCCAGTAGAGCAGTGTTACCTGTTTGTCCTCAACTGTGACAGAGGAGGGGGAAGAAAAGAACAGGCTATGCTAGTTCTTTGCTCAGATAAGCTTTCTCTCTGCTTCATTTTATTTTTTCCTGTGTCTCCAAGTGAATCACAAGCTATTTCAAGGTTAGGTAGATGTGGTTGCTGTGACAGACTGCAGACTGACCCAGAGACCCCTTAGCCATCCTGCTCTCTGTAAGAATGCAAAGGCACTGATTAAAGTTCTTTCTTACTTCTCTAGCAAATGTTTAGCTAGTGTAGCACAGTAGGAAACCATAAAAAGCTCCTCATCCCATTGACTGAACTTATTCCTCACTTTTAACGTTGCTCTGAGGAAACTAGAGACAGGTATCAAAGAGATTATATGTAGGCAAAGTTTAGCTCTTTCTTTCAAAAGGGGAGAAGCTACTGGCTCTTCCAATTCAGCCAGCACAGACAGAAGAACCAGCACAATACTTTTTCTCAAGCCCTTTGAAAGAGGTTTGCACCACTTTTGGAACACCAGTTTCCCTCATCCATGTAACTAGTCATGCAGATGATGCACTGGCCTTTCATGATGACCACTGAGAAGACAGGGCAGTACCATGCCTGAGCCAAGAATAGGTCAGTATATCAAGTGTGTTCCCAAAGGGCTGCCTTGTGAGTTTAAGAGATTATTGGCAGCCAAGCAAGGAAAATATCTTCAAACACTTACCAGTGTGCCTGGCAAAGGGTTAAATAAAATTTTAATGCTACCTTTTTTATTAATTAATCTAATAGGGTGTCCTTCCTTTCCAGATGTCCTTAGTCTTTGGGGGAAATAGCATGTCAGCAATTGTCCCTGTAGTTCTGAATGTGACAGGTGGGTAGGACATTTAGTTTCCTCCTTATTGAACAAAATCCATAGTATAGCCCACGGATTTTGTAAAGAGAGCCAGCTCCTTCCCCGTGAACCCCTCTTTCTTCCTCACATAATTTCAATCAGTTCAAGGGTTCTTTGGTGGACAAGTGTTAGAAGAGAAAAATCCAAATCTCTCTTCTCCAAGTCTACCATCCACATTCACAGGGCTACTGAACTGAGCATATGTCTCTCAGCATGGTGTAAATGGTAAGGGATTGTGCCTCCATTACTAATGAAAAACAGGGGGCAGGCATTTTTCAAGCATCTGGAGCACAGGTTTTACTCAGAAGCCAACACTTGGTCTCAAAAGTTTATGTATTTCCTAGACAGTGCGTAAGTTTATTTACAAAGTGATTTGGCCATGAGGTATCCCTTTATCTTGGTTGCATTCACTACTGACAGTGCTATACTTAACACCTCCAGGCCATCTGACCGCTGTCTGCTGGAGCTGTGCTGGCATGCAGCAACCATCAGTTCTGCAGCCACACACTGGAACATGGAAAACCAGTGCTGCTTCTCCTCAGGAAAACTTCACATGCACAGGGAAAACTAAACACCTCCTTTAAAATGCTGAAGAGATTCCTACAGTTCTAGTGGATTTTGGATAAGGCTCCAAATGCTGGCAGCTCACAAACAATTATACAGCAAGCCCATGCCAATAAACAGGAGCTCCTTCCTTTCCAGGGCCATTGCTAGTCTTGTCTTACCTCTCAATTGAGAAAGTACAGATATACAGCACTACCAAGGAGGTTCTCAGCACTTGGCAGCATGAAGTTTACTATGCCCAGCTGCTCTGCTGGAAGCACAGTCTACTAGTATATTCAGGCCAACTCTAGGCTGAGCATAGGTAGCCGTCTGTCTGCTTAGCTCTTAACACAGCTTTGCACTGCATGTGCATGGCAGTATTTCCTTCCTGCTAGGAGACAAACAGTGGAACACCTCAAAGTCCCCTGGAGAGCCACAGCTAGTTCAGGGACAGAAATTCACCTGCTTAGACAAGCAAGCTGGCACAAGTACAGCCCACCTGTGCTCTGGGTACTGTACCAGCTTCCCATCTGCTCCCAAGTGCATCTGAAGGTGGTCATTTTAATCTGATAAGTATTTTATTACTTTTTTCCTAAGAGGACACCTCTCTGTCAGTACATCCCCAGCTACTGCCCTCATCAAATTGGCCCCTTCTTACAGCTTTACTGTCTGCTGGATATGGCTGTCAGCAGAGGTGTAGCAGTCAGCTAATGCAGGCAGCTACACTTCTCTCTGTCCAAAAGTTTTCTTTCTAATGAGGGTTAGGAGGAGAGAAAGGAAAGAAAGGCAGAATAGCTGGTCACCACTGCTATGGTGAGAGAGTTTTGCTATGCTGTGTTAGGCAGGTGTGATCAGTTTGCTGCTGCCATGAGCTCTACCAGCCCTACTTTCCTCCAAATGATGCTCAGCCTCCTACCCAAAGCCCACACGTGCCAGGACAGTTGGTTGGATTTCAGGCTACCTTCAGTAGTTCAGAACCATTTTGTGGCTCTGGATCATTCCTTGCAGGAGAGAAAGCAGCCAGCAGCAAGGGGATAGCAGAGGACTGCACCACGAGAGCAAACTTCTGAGGTGGTACAGACACTGTAACGTTTAAGATGAATGAATTACCAGCGTCAAGACAATTTGAGACATTTAATACTCTTCAGTTAATACTCTTCAGCTGGATATCTGGGCTTAAGCCAACATGTTGTCAAAACCATAATAACTAACGTCTTTTAAAGGCTAGAATAAGGGAGGGGGGTGGCGAGGTGAAGGCAGGATCATATAAAAAAAATCACAGATCTTTGTGCAGGCATATAATTTTCAGTAGTGAGAGTAAAAATATCAGGGAAAGGAGCATCTGATACTGGACAAAAATTATGATATGTCCACAATATCATCAAGCAAATGTATTAATTGGAGAACCAGGAAGTCAAAATTAGGAAAGAATAGTTGAAGATGCATTAAAAGCAGTCAGAATAAACACAGTAAGAAATACAAACAGAAAAGCCAAACTGTCTCAGTTTCTACACCTACTAAATCAAAAGCTAAAATAAACTGGAAATAATAATATAAACAGAATAATCATCAATATAAGGAAACTGACTACCTTAGTAAAAGGATGAAAGTCTTTTACTAAAGTATAGAGCTAAAAGGTAACTAACAATGTAAAAAGGAACATATTTTATTGTCTATAAGAAAAATATTGGAGAAAGATTGCCAAATCTTTTTTTACAGTGGATACATCAGTAGGATTGAAAAAAACAGTGCTCTCATTTGTGCAGACTGCACACTCCTTTAGAGAAACGCTGTTTCTGCAGACTGCCATTTGGGTTGTTACTAGAACAACAAACTGTTGATGGTATGGATACAGATGGCATTTTAAGCTGGGGTAAAACAGCAGAAGAAAATGATCAAAGGCTCAAGGCGATTGTGAAGAGAGCAAAAGCTGCTGGGCTGAATGGGCATGAAATATGTAAATCCCATTTAAGAGAGATAACATACCCTCCAGCAAAAGCAGAAAAGCATGCAGGTAGATCATGACAAAGTTGAAATCACCATCAATATCCATCCTTCAGCATACAAAGGGGCACCAACATACCTTGAAAGGGTGAATTGCAAGGAATACCTGCCCAAACTGGCTTTATTAACCAGTGACCTTCCAGAAGAAGGCAGGAGGAAAATCTCAATAAAAACAGTGAGAAATTGAAGGAGCTAAAAGAAGTATGCCTGTAGGCATTAGGACAGTAAGCACAGAATTAATATGTCAATGAACACTTCAAAGAGAGTAGTGACGTGGTCATTTTACAGCATAATACTCAATATTGAAAGGAGCAGCATATGCCTCTTTGGCACAAACAGAAACTAGAGGGATGAAACAAGAAGACGATGGAATAGGGTGCACTTTTGCTTCTCTTCCCCCTTTTTTCTTTTTTAATGTAACTGTGTGTTCTCTGACATAATCAATAATTCAGTTTTGTCATCATCCAGACCAGCCTTT
>NW_009953758.1:4430028-4432431 GCF_000747805.2 Chaetura pelagica | reverse complement strand
CACTGACCTGATTTATCTCCAAGGCTTTTAACAGAAGTCCAGGAAAGGAAAGTCCAGAGCTTAATTGTATGCATAACAGTCTCATTTTAAAATGTGTAACTTTGTCTCAAATTTTGGACAATGATTTCCAGGAGGAAAGGTTGCATTTTGACTGAAATGATTAACACGGAATTTGGGAAAGCATGCTTCCAACCACTCACACAGTTTAAGGTGGAGCTCTTCAAGGACTAGAAGGAATTCTCTAAAAATAGTGATTCCCAAGATGCCAGGCTGTCTTCACAAAGTCAAGATTGTATTGGTCATTTGGAAATTAAGAAAACTTAAAGGCATTTCCAAATTACTTTGTACCAGCTAGAGATGAGAAGAACTCAGGGGTGAGGGGGGGGACACACATGGAGGGGATGCAGGGGGAAAGCTATGACAAACAGAAGAGCTCATGTGGATGATATGGAGTAACATACCCATCTTGGAAAAGTATTATGCATTTGAAGCCAAAGACTTCCACTTCCTCAGCTTACTTTCATGAGAATGTGCTAAAGCTAAATGTGCATGTCGTAAGTAATTTTTCTAATCCTGGTGTTCCTGACCTAGTAACATCTGACAGGTAGCTGGCACTCACTGAGGAGGGATTACAAGAATTCAAGCACTATTCAGTAAAGTACCAGGCAAGTTACACAATGCACAGTCCTCCTCAACCCCAGTCCAGTCCCAGGATGCTGGAAAACAACATCAAGTTATTCAAGTAACTGTTGAAAGAGAGTGAAGAGCCAGACACCAGCCTTATTTACTTGCTTTGTTAATGCATATCACTGGTAAACACTCATTTTACCCCTGACATTTTACACAGAATAAAGCCTTAAGAAAACGAATGATGAAACTGATATTATAGGACCTCAGAATCACAGATGTGTGAAATACACATATAATTAATCTGGAGCCCAGTATGATTTCCAGGGAGATGGTTTTCATTAAATGAATTTTTTTTAATAATTTCAAAGCAATTGCAATGATAATTTCAGTCAAAATGTGAACAACAGCTCACACAAAAATGCTGATAGCATTGGCAATGCATTGTGAAATGCATTGGTTTTGTTAAGCAAGCAGTTGAAAAATCAATAAAAAGCAAGTTTGATTGACACTATCAGATGTCTTCATCACACAAACAGCAGATCACAACAAATACCAGCTCATACCCAGTGAGTTTTAGGATTCTATCCTAGGCAAAAAAAATAAGGATAACTTCTCTTCATTATTAGCTACTTCAGATCTTTGGAGAAAGCCCAATTAACAGTACAGAACTGATCATATACTTAAAGGCAATTTTCCCCAGACAGACCACTTTACCTAAAAGCTCTGTGGGACAAGGCTATCTTTTATTTTGTTTCCATACATTACTGGTGCTAGGGAATCCATAACCGAGGCTCTACAGGTCAATTAGACCACAACTACCACTTTCTCGGTAGCATCAGTGAGAATGCATTTGAAGACACCAAAGCCACCTCTTCTCTACACACCATCCAAATTACTCCTGTTGACTTTTAGAGTCCCAAATACTTTTCTCCAAATGTCTCATATTCCTGACATGAGATGACTCATACACCTCCATTTCCACTGGTCATGACCTAACTATCAAAGTGCCACAATCATGTTGCAAATACTTCTGGTGAGATGCAAGACAACTGTCAATCACCTCCTAGGACCAGGGTGTGATCTGAACAACTTCTGAGCTCTGGCATTCTGCACTGATGGATGGATGAGCACCTTCCACAATATCTACAAGTCATCTGATAAAATAATCAGATGCAGTATGTGTTCTATCCTTCCCAGTCTAGGTTTTACTTACATCCCACCTTTACCAGGAAATTCAGGTGGAATCTTTTGGATCTGATACCATGGACCCTGTCACATACAGTAGAGAGATACCCTGAGCTAGACTCTTACAGCCATTTCAAAACTATGCAAATAGTTGGTACCTCTCAAAGTCTTGCTTCTACATCAACCTTAGCAATAACTGTAGGGACTAAAACTCAGATGCTGAATTGTAGTTCAGCATCAAATTAGAATTAAATGAGAGGAATCTATAAGCTAAGCTTAGGAACCAAGGAACAAATCACCTGCCACTCTAACAGACAAGCTATTAGAGGTGTTCATAAAACGAGGCTGAGTGGTGCCTACCCATTCCAGAGCTGAGAGAAGTCCAGAAATATTGACTCTCTTGGAAATTAGAAAGAATTAAGAGGTGAATCTAGATCCTTTTTATGCCTTGTCCCCTCTTGTAAAGTGATACAGGGCATATACCACAGCAAGACTGATGAGCATTTTACTTCACAGCAGTGTACCTGTTAGTCTGCTGGATGTACAGTGGACTACAGTTCCCTCACCCAAACCACCCTGATTTCAGCA
>NW_009953758.1:4407565-4429661 GCF_000747805.2 Chaetura pelagica | reverse complement strand
AGCAGGAATTGATTCTTGCTCTGTTCTTCTTTCAGTGGCACTGGCTGACACTGGCAAAATGAACCATACTGTAAAGGACTATATATTAGCCTTCACATCAATGCCCCAGGGTAGTGCAAAAAGCCTGGTTTGACATGTAATGCAAAACAGGGGTCCTGTTTACACACCAGCAACTGAAAAACACTTGCTGCATGCAAAGACAACAAAATGAGGGAAATTAAGTCAATACCCAGATGGTGCTTAGCAAGTACTACTTACAGGATTAAGCCTTAACACAGCAAGAGTAAACAGATCTAGAATGAATGTTGCTTACATAAACGAATTCTAGAGATGAGTTGCAAGCAAGACATCTTGCAATGCCTTTCAAAGATGAAGCCTTGCACCTGTAGCTCAGCAGAAGAAAGATTCCTACCCCTCTGCCTTCCTTCAGATAAGAAAACATTTCCATTGTTGCTCCATGGATGCTAAATAAATGCCTCATGTGTTTACCCCTCTCTCTTTCCAGTAGGAACAGAATTGCATCTTAGCATGGTAAGAACCCTAAGCGAAAGGAGAAAGGATCTAGTGGGACAGATGGATGCGCAGAGATGTAATTCCAGAGGAAAGCTGCTGTCATCCCATTAAAGATGAGGTTAAAGGTAGAAGCAATGAAAGTGTGGGAGATATTTCACTGGGGGAAATGGAGTGGCACAGAGCTTTGAAATTGCACTGCGTGAGAATATTAATAAAAAAGTTAATGACGCAATGTGCTTTTTGCTCCACATTAATTACACTTTTACATTCCAGTTTTTAATGCATTTTTCACTAGACTTTATTTTACATTCCAGGAAGGGGAAAATATAATTGCAGCTTTAATTTCTATAGCCAAATCCTGATAAGATCGCAGCTGCGAAAATCTCATAAAAAGCTTTAAATTAAGTTAAAAAAACAGTTCCCTTTCCTCCTCCCCCTGCTTCTCTTCCTGTATGAGGTGCTACCAGCAGAGATGGTGAAAGTGTTGGTTCAAGGTAGCACTGTTCCCTAGCATGGAGACCCTTTCTGAAGTCAGCACCAGCTATGAGGCCTGAGCAATCCAACACCAAATACCACTGTGGGGGCTCATCTACCTCTTTATGCCATCAGTGGGAATAAACCCCTTGCTAGTGACCACTTGGATGTGCAGGGCCCCAGCTGCAATATACATAGCATTACTGCTGTGATAGACATAGCTCTGGTTATTATTAAAGGCACAGTCCTGTTCTGGGGCTGTATATGTACAGAGAAGACTGAAAAGATCACACTGCTATGGACTGAGAAGTGAGACTTGGTGAAATAACTGGCTTACATGAGATAAATCAGAAAGTCTGCACAAATAACAGCAATTCCAGATTATTGTTTTAATCCTGTCAGAGATGCCTCCCATCACAGCAGAAATAAAGATGGATCCAATTAGATTATCATGAAAGTGAAGTAGCCTGATGTTTCTACCTTCTTCCTTTGCATACAGTGACCCCTCTACAGGTAAAGACTCTGTGAAGTCCCAAGGAGTCACTTCACTTACGCCCCTGCCTTTGATTCCCCCTTCATTCAGAATTCTCCACTTACATAAGCATTGTCCCTGATGTGTATTCTTACATGGACCAAACTCATTTGTGTTGGAAGCCTGTGCTGAACCACTTCTCCACTTCTCCTTGGTTTCTGACTTCTTTCCCTCCAAACTGGATAGCCTTGATATTTCTTTCCTGAATTTTAACCTGGTCCTCCAATTAGACTAGTCTCTGTATTCCTGTCCATGTATGCCACCTATGCCTGCTCTTGTGACTTTGTTAGAGAGAGAAAAAGTCTCACCCGTGAGAGTTTCTGCAAGAAAAGATGGCAGTCTAAGCACCTCCTTCCAAAAGCCCATGCACACAGGACAACAAGAGCTAAAGAAATGTTCACTTCTTCATAAAGGTTTTGTGGAACCTCTTCAGCTCCTTCTCCAGGATAAATTCCTAGTTTACTCCTCTGAAAACAAAAGCAGAATCCATCACTCACAGCCATATTATTTTCCTTGATTGCTCCCTACATGCAAAAAGCAGAAGAGGAATGTGTTTTCACAAGTGAAAGAGAGAAAGAGAGAAGAAAATAGGAGAGACTGAGAAGGAAGAGAGAGAGGCTCTGAAACCTCATTTTCCTGGTAATTTACTCTTCTATTCAGTTGAGTCCTGCTGCTCGTAAGCCTATTCCTGTTACAATATTAGATATAAACAAGTAAACTGTGTAATGGATCACATTAAGCAGGCCCTGCATCTTGAGGCAGGATTTAATTTGCATGGCAGATTATCTTGTCTGCAGTAGGAGAGGCACCCTGGGGCACTGACTGCATTAATAGGATCTAGTCTCTTAAAATCCATTAAGTCAATTGAGTGGACCAGTCTATAATCTCATTTCAAATCCAGCGTGAAAATGCTTAAACACTAGCCCTATGACACTGACAGCAGAGAAGTGACTAAAGGGACATTGGAGACTGCACTGTGCCATATTGCCTGCCCGCTGGGAGTGGGGAAGGGAGGGGAAAAGGGTAGAACTCATTCTATTTCAGCAGACTCCATTCAGAAAGATGCTGACAGCAGGAGTGAGGTGAGGAGGCAGGACCTGTGTGAGGGGAAAGGCTATGGAGTTTATCCCAAGTAATGACAGTGGGTTGTTAAACAATGTGAATTGGCTGGTGAAGTTCTGGATACCTTATTGCTCTGACAAAGTCAGAAATACTGGACTGTGAAGGGGGCACAGCTTTACAGGGATGTTCTACTACGAGCTGCTGAGAACAGGGATTTTCAAACTCTACAGAAAACAAGATGAGTTTGGGAAATGCAGCATTGCAATAAAAATACAGGATGAGAATATGAGAACATCAAAGCTGTGAAAACCTAGGTTAGTGGCCTCTCTGCTCCATACTGCCACCAGCAAGCAATATTCTTGAAGTCAGACACATTTGTACAAGGCTATTCTTGGCCAAGCTGATCTGAGTAAACTTTCCATATTCAGCCCATGAGAGAAAATTAGATAAAAGCTGAGTTTGTCCTAAGAAGCCTGGCCACAAGCTCCCCAAGGTAACCCCAAAGTTTTTGGTTTGGATATATGTGAAATATTTAGCATAAAAGTTCTCCAGTCTGAGGTCTGGGCATACTGACAAAGCTACTGACAAAGCTAACCCTGTAACCACAAATAACAAAGTAGTAGTAGAGGACAGGCAAAGCCAGATATATTGAAAAACAGACAGATAGAAATTCAAAAGAAGTAAAAAGAGACGTAAAAGCATAACCTAAAAATTTAAATAGTAAGAAACCTCCAGGACCAGATGGTATTTATGCAAACACTCTAAAGAAATCAAAGTATAAAGAAGTTACTAACAAAAATATTCAATTTATCATTAAAAACAGCCACTCTCCTACCAGGCTGGAGGAGAGCCAACACTGTGCTTCTTTTAAAAGAGGTGCTAAGGGCAATCATGGGAATTATAGACCTCAGTGAGCCTTACGCCAGTACCAGGAAAAATAGCTGAGAAAATCATTAAAGACAGAGTTATAAAGCACCAGGCTAGGTGAGTGTAATGTGGTAAAGAAGCAGCTCAGCTTCTCCAAGCTGACTTTCTGACCTGCTAGTGTTCCTTGGAAAATGTCAGCAGCTCTGAAGAAGCAATGATAAGTAGGAGTCACCTGGCTATTAAGGATTTCACAAAAAACACATTCAAAAATTTTAGGGCTCCACTCCCGCTAACATGCATAAGCCCAAAGGGCAGGATTTTACAGTGCATCATTGATCTTAAAAGAGGAAGAAGAAAAGTGGTACTAAGTTATTTTAAGAATCCTATTCCTCATAAAATGTGGCACTGATCCACTAGGATGTATCAAATATAGGCACTAAAACCCACAAGACAGGTCTCTCCCACACAAACTGGCTGTAGCAGTTGGCTCCAGCAGGCTGCTGAAGTGCCTGGTTCCAGCAGAACATGCAGGACTGTGTGTCCTGTGTATCTGCACTGGATATTAGATGACCACACCAGGTATGCCCTTAATGCTGAAGCATGTTGGGGACAGGGTACTGCTGAAAGAGCTACAGCAGCACTGTTCAATAACCCACTACAGAAGTGTGACAGAATATTGGCCAGAGCCATTCCAAGCTGTCTCCAGTGAAGCTGGCCCATGGGATCCAAGAGGTCAGAGGCAAATTGATCATGTTCTTGGGCATGTAGGCAAAACCCCAAATGGCATCTTTAAGGAAAACCTGCTCCATAGCAAATAAATCACCCACTTCCAGTCCTGCAATTGTGTGGCTTTGCTCCAATGTACTTACAACACTTTGAACATCGTTGATTTACATTATTCCACTTCTCCTTGTTCCTTCCCAGGTGGAGATCTCCCAGCTTGCCATGCATGGAAGCACTCCCACTGTTCCTTCCTAACCCTTTAAATACTGCCAGAGCTGCTGCCCAAGACAATTGCATCTTGGAACCTGAGAGGCTGATATTAACCCACTGGTGACTACCAGTCATAACAAGCCAAATATACTCTCCGTTTCAAGACACCTCTCAACTATGATTGCTAGATGGTATATACCAGAGAGATCACCATCCTGTTCTTATTCCCTTACTTAAATATTCACCTTGTAGGGAGACAAGATCCTACGGAAGATGGATCTTTGGCATGGTCCAGTGCACCAGATTTTCTGTTCAGAGCACTGGACTTCTGCACACCAGTTTCCCAAATCTGCAGAGGCACAGGCACATCCCTACTCTTTTGCTTCAGAGCTGCTTACCCTGAGTGCCACTCTCCCTAAATGAACAGAAACATTCACACAGCAGTTTCTGCTCAAACTCAACATTTTCTCAGCAGTCCTCACCCAAACTGCTGAATGTAACCTCCAGGGTGGTCATGAGGAATAAGGGAAGTCACACTTCTTTGAACTCCAACACTCTAACTAGGCAGTGTCACAGGACCCATGACAAGGTAGATGCTCACAGACAAATCTCTCTTCTATAGACAAGTTGATATAAGAAGGAGCACTTTTGCCTGGGGTGAACAACTGTTACATGCCCTGGAAAGATGCAGAAGGAAATTTTCAACTCATAGGATTTTATTGCTGGTTTTGGGCCATTCCCTTCTGCCTCTAAAGGAGGTTTGTGGCTTGAAGACACAACCAAGGCCATCACCTTTTCTTAAACATATACCATGACACAAACAAACGGCAACTTGCAGAGCAAACCACATCATCCTGCCCACTCTCAGTTGGTCACGTGATGCCCTGTATTATCACAGATAGACACTATTCTTTTTCTTGGAAGGAAAGAGAGACCCATCAGCTGTTTGCAAACCACAGCATCATCTACTTCTCCCACACAAACCACAGATCAAAGGCCTCCCCTTTTCCAAACCACAGAGAGATCCCAGGGGACCAAAGAAGCAGATGTCTAGCAGCTCACTTTCTGCCAGACACACACTGTGCTGTCTGTGCAATATGTGATAGAAGGGAAAACATTTCATCTTAGATAGCCCAGGTACATGTCTGAGCATACAAAACCATCCAGTCACTCATACCTGCCTGTAGCACCTGAAAAACTGAGGAGAGCAGCTGGACTGATGCACAAAGCTGGTGATACGTAGCTCCAACATGGAGCATCAGCTTATAAATGGAGTACAAATAGCAGAGCAAAGATGAGAAATTTTCTTGTGTACATTGAAAAGACACAAATTACAGAAGCATTCATCAGGAATTATTTAAGCATCCTTCAACTTCAGCTTCTATTTTACAATTAAGGAGCCCACATCGACTCTAAGCACACAGCAAGAATTGAATGAGTACCCATCCTAAAGCCTTCAGTATCTTCTTGAGTCTGACACAATATTGAAACAATAGTTCTGAGAAGCACAGACTTCCCCATTCTTCTCCCTGAGTGGCTCACTTGCCTTCTGATGACAATCTGCTAAATATCTCCACTGAAATTACTTGCTTCAAGGAACAGCAAACTAAGAGTGCAACATGAAGATTGTACTAAGACTATATATAAGCTCCTCAGAGAAACAGTTCATTTTGTTGAAAGACCATGGATCATGCTTAAGTGAAGATGCAGGGGGAATCATACAGCTTCAGGAAACAAGTATGAACATTAGAGAGATCTCTGGCTTGGAGAAGTGAGGAGCAGAGAACAAAGCAAAGCTGGTCTCTTTGGTCAATTTAAGTATGCATCCTTAACAGAAATAAATAAAGGCATAGATACAAGAACAATCAATCTTCAAAAATAAGTCAAACATTATGTCAGCCTGACAACTTTACCCACAACAGGCAAGGATGGTGCAAATGTGCAGCAAAGAGTGTGGAAATAGCAGAACTTGCCATCCATGATAGGAGTTCCATTTAAGGTGAAAAGAAAGATGGGCTTCCATGGGCCTCAGCAAGTCACAGATGAGAGAGGACCTTCCAACCAATAACAAATTCATTAATTTTCTTTATTCAATCTGCTGAGCCAAGACATATTCCCCAACTGGGAAAAACTAGGAGCTGCCATCTCCTGAAGTGTCACTGCACATTGGGTGAGCTGCAGGCAAATCACTAAAGCCTGATGAAGTTATAACTGCTGAAGACTAAGGACTGAGTGATCAGAAATTCAATCCTCTCTTTGGCAGCCCACTGCACTGCATAAAAGCAGATGTGAAAGCAGAACTGCTTGGGCCAGACTTGTCCCTGGGTCAGGTCACGGAATCCGACTTATCAGAAATGGCTTTGGGCCAACGTGTGTGAAACTCTAAAGTGAGCATGGTATACAACAAGCTTTGGCTCAAACCCTGAATAGAGATGATCTAGACTGCCTTTAACTAAAATTAAACATGAAGATTATCAGCTTGCAGTAAGTGCAGAAAATAGAGTCCCTGGTCAGAAGGAGAAGGGAAAAGCATTAGGAAAGGCCACTAGTAACCCATTCTTCATGTTCTGGGTGGTGGCATTTGTTTCCCTGTTAACACAACATTCGTTCTTCCCAACTATATACTACAGCACCAGTAACAGACTGTCTCATTCCCATGTATACATTCCCTTGCTTCCTATCCCAGTGTACAGCTTCCATATCCTCCAAGCATATGGAAAGCTAACCTTATAATGGATATTTTATTTTTAAGAGAGTTCAGATAGAACCTTCTCTTTCTATGCCAAATGGCCTAGAAAGGTAACATAAAAGCAACACAGATTTTTATTTAATTTGTTTTGTGATGCTGACATTTTAGCATGTACCAACATATTTAGGTATTCCCCAGCCCAAGCAGTGGAGTCCAAAAGGACATCCTGCTATAGACTAGGATGTGCCCATCTGAGAGCATAAGCTCTTCTGGACCTGGAGCTAGGGCCTCTACAGTTCCAGGGATCCAGGCACCAGACTATATGATGAGGAAGGTGAAAGCAAACATCGTTAAGCAGCTGGTAAGGGAATCCCTCTCATTCCTTCCTCTATGTGCTCTGTCCGCTTTCCTATTCTACAGTCTCTATAATGTGTGTGTAAATCTGAAGCCTTCCTTCTTCCCTCACCACAGACCTATAGAGGCAGGTGGCCTCAGCTACCAAGGAAAAAGGACTTTCAACATGCAGCAAGGTAGGAGTTGAAGGTGGTTAAGCTGTTTGTCTCCTTAGTGCTGCAATAATTTCCCAGCTGATTTCTGAACTCCAGAAGAAAGGACAAGGGAGGAGGGGAGGAGAGGGAGCAGAGGAAACGACGACTTCATCATTCAACAAGAGTTTGAGAGAAAGAAGGTTATATTGGGGGACCACCAAACACGACATCTTTCATTGCCCCACCTCCCACAATGCAAAGGTGCAGTGTTACCTCTTCTCCCACCCCCCACCTCATCAACCCCCAGCCAAAGTATTCCCGAGCTCACCATATAATGCAGTTTTTCATGGCATGCCCGCTTATCAGGGCTCTGAAACTATGTGAGACATGCATCCAGACAATGGGCCTGTCTCTCAGCCACAGAGGGCTCTGAAGGGATCCCTTTCAGCGCTCACAGATTGCTCTGTGTTCCCTTAATTGACAGACCCGGCCAAGTCTGACAGCAGTGGCGTGCAGCTGCTGTGGGCTGCTCTGTCTCAGGTAGGCCACCTTTCAGCAGGGAAATTGCTTTTGATTGGCTTTATTGGAAGTAGCTTCTCCTGTTCAGCTGGCAGAAGTCTCTTGTATTTTAATGGCTGACAGCTTAGGACCAAACTTTCTTTCCCAGAAGGTTACCACTTTTCCCCATTTCCAGAGACCTATATATGCTATCTTGAAAAGGACTGGACCACAAACATAAGGAACAATTTTATTTGGTCAGAACTGCTAAGGATCTGGGATTTTCTGGAGTTCCTTCTACCTCTCAAATCTTCAGGATTTTGGCTAGAGCCTGCAAAACTAAGATCACAAAACAAGGACAGCAGAAGAGCTGACAAGTGCTATCACAAAGCTCTTCAGTGCATGCTCTGGAGCTTTGGCATGAGAGCCAGGCTTGCAAGAAAGCCTGCAGGAGTTGGTCTCTACCTTCTTCTAGAAGCCAGGAGAGGCTAGACATTAAATTCCACCCAGGTTAATTTCAGCCACAGGTATCTGTGGCACCAGTTATTTACAAAGAGTCTTCAGTGAGCAAATGAGCATTTCTCGGTGGAAAAAAAAAAAAAAAAGAGCAACGAGACTGGTATGCTCATCTTTAAACAGGTATCCTGAATCTGACTATCCTGCCTCTTCTGCCACTTCCTGGTGTGCTAGACGAGGCTGTACAGGCTAAGAAGTCATGTGCCTCTTGGGCTACCAGTGCAGTCCCTAGTTTTTCTGCAGTGAAGATATCCCAGCTGGAAGAAATTAATAAGACTTCAGCTTTGGCAAGGGAAAATGTAAATGTAATTTCCAATACCTTCCACAAATTTTTCTTTTCCAAAGTTTTGTTGGCCTTAAGACTCTTTTATTATTTTTTTTATATATATCTGCACTTGGCGTTTCACTGCATTTTATTATAGCCCTTCTACCAGGCTTTGCTTAACAACACATAGAACCAGGTTCAATTTTTAGGGGTCATTAGTAAAGACTACTTTGAGAACCCTCTCAGAAACCTGGGAAAATTAAACTGAACTATTTGGGCACTCAATGAGCTATGCTTCTCCACAAATGATGACTCAAATGACCTAAGCAACCAGTTCTTCAATGAAGGGAGAAAAGAAAGAGAAATGGAAAGAAAAACACAGTTCAAATAATTACCAAATGCACCTTTCTCAAAGAACAGCAAGAATTTAAACCTCTCTGATTTCCTGGTGCAGGAACAGCTGGGGCAGTGAATTGCTTTCTACTACCTGCAATAACACACAATCTAGCATGCCTGTGTCGAGCCTTGGGACACTTTCCTCTGCTCTCCCAAGTAGTCATGTGGCACCAGGTTGCAGCTGACCTATAGGATGTGTGGACACACAGCCACCCCAACCCGTTTCTCCCACCCATTCCTCCTTCCCAAGCCAGTCTTGTTAGTCACTATCCCCACAAGGCATGTCTGCCCAGCCACTGCTCTTCTCATCAGTTCTTCTCCCTTGCTGCTTCCTTATTTGTGCAATATCTGTGCTCTAACGCTATGACATGCACTCCACAAAAATCTGTATTGTCTAATAAGAGCTTTTAAAATAGCTTATTTCCTCAAATACAAAGCTTTTGCTTTCCAGGATTGTAAGGTAGAAAATCCACTTCCATAAGGCACCCTCAGGCAATTGCTTTGTCCAGCTTCATACAGAATGTTGCAAAGGCATAATTTCCCTCCAATTATGGGAGCATCTTTTTAAACAGAAACAAGGCAGTAAACTCCATGCTTGAGAGTAATTTCTCACTTCAGCCAGCCATGCCACTGCTGCTGAAGCCTCTACAAATGGTCAGCACAGATGAAGACTGAGGGGACTGACTTAGCCCATCAGATCTAATGCCTGCATGATCATTAGCCTTGCCCTGTCCAGGTCTTAGCCTAGACACCAAAGAAAAAGGTGGGGGATCAAAGCACTAAATTAGGATTTGAGCACTAATAACGTATTTGAGGAATCCACATTCCCTCTTAACAATTACATTAACTACTACAAATTTCTTCACAAAAATTCCAGACATTTAGCTGAAAAGCACAGATTACATTTCCTACAGGACATAAGGTGCTTTTCAGCTATAAGTGGTATTTCAAAACAGTGGTGTTTAATCCTTTATGTATTTCTGATAGAGATAATATGAATTTATAGCAGAAAGTCCACACATCAAACTATCAGAAATATCAGTGTTATGCAAAGCACCATCACAAGTTGCTCCTACAAATATCACCTACCGATGCCTACCACTATAGCATCTGGGCATTCCAGTGTGACACCACTGAAATCTTCCTCTCTTTTCTGCATACATCTCTGTACGATGTATTGCTTCTTATTGCTTGCTGATTTGTTTTGGCAGGTTTGTTTTGTGCTCTCTGCACTGTGTTTTACTTACTGTTATCTGGAGTGGTTGCCTGAACAGAAGGGGATGTGAAGTCACAGGGAGGCTTTTTCACAGAATACTGTCAGGTAGTATTTCCTAAAAATGCTCAGAAACTGGATTAATTTGCCCCCTGATGTCCAATCTCCTTTTCAAGGGAAGATCTGATGCATCTCACCTCTAGCATGTTCTGTCCCTATAAGCTGCAATGCACTAGATATCAGATGACCTTTAAGGTAAAACTAAGGCTTACACCTTAAGAATAAATCACTCTGGCTGAGACCTTCTTGGCTGAAGACAGTGTCACTTAGACCGTGTATATGTACACTGACAAGGAAGGCTACAAGCTCTATAGCACACTGCAGAAGCACAGGCCAAATGCTACAGGACCCACATGGGACATCCCCTGACCTCCAGGGAACTCAGCTCTGTGTGCACTACACAAAACAGGAGGAAGCAGAGTTTCTGATGTTTCTTTTTTTTTTTCAGGCAGACAAGAGTTCAGGTGTTTGCTAGATAGCCTGACATGCTACATGCTACAATAGACAACACAGGCACACCCACACTTCACAGACAACATAACCCTGATACTTAACATCATCCCTTTGGCAACCAAAACCTTCTATTTTGATTTGTAACCCACTGATCTTTCCCAGGGCTTATACTACTCTTTCAATACCTGACAGCACACGTTGTCAGGTCCAGCAAAGACCCTTTCTCTATGGCTGAAGAGTGGTCACAAAACCACTGAGAAACACAACAGGGGCACAAATTCCTGTTGATGGGGGATCTATCTGCAAGGCTTTTTTCCCATGTGAAAGCGCTTTACTGGGAAAGACTCCAAGCCAAAGGGGAGAGGCCCAGAGGGAGGGAAGAGCAAGAGGCCCTGAGGGCAGTCAGAGAAAAATGCTTTTGACTCTGCTAGGTGACATCTGGATAAAGAGCAAATGCTGTCATCCTCCAATGCTACCTGGGCTAGAAGAGGTGACCAACCTCTAAGTGTCTGACAGGCCTTCAGGTTACTGTGCTAGAAAGTCCAATGTTTTCATCATGACTACTCCAGTGGGGCCATCCCAAGTAACTGTGCTCATAGCCTCATGCCTTTGCTAAGCTCCCCATGCTGGGTAGCACAGGGGAGAACACGAGGTCCAAGGAACATGGCTCATAATGCAGAGGCTCCAGGGCTCTCCTACTCCCTGGGGTCACAGAAGGGGAAAGGCTGTGAAGGATGGGAGCATAGGGGGTGGGCAGGGAAGAGAGATGTTACATGGCTGCACGTAATGACTGCCATGGGGCCAAGCAGATAGCCAGGGCTCTCAAGCAACCCTTGCTGGGTAAGGTCTGTCATTTCCACTAGTGGGGGAGGCGAGGACAAGGGCTAGGAGAGTAGCTCAGCTGCAGCAAAGCCACACAAAGTTGGTCTGTTCGGCTGCCTTTGTGGCACTGTTGTATTTATTGAAGGCAGCAGCAGTTTGTTCTGTCCTTTCAGTTACAGTACGGGACCCGATCGGGGTGCAGATGGGACTACAAAGCAGCCCTTGTTGTCAGTAATGTGACTCACATGTCAGGCTCTTATTTGCTGTCAGTGGCTTTATTAAAGTCTACAGTTTCAGACCCTAGACCCTTGCCTATTGTATCCCCTGGCCCCAGAGATTCTCTTAGGGAGCGCTCACAATTACCAACTCTCTCACAAGAGCACACAAACACACTGAGCTGGCATAGCAACTGTGCACTCAGGGGTGATGCCCAGGCTAAAGACAAGCTGGGGCGCTTTTCATCTTTAAAACTAATACATGTACAGAAATGGACAGGGCAGAGCTGGAACAGGATCTCCCTGCCAAGACCACCTGGTAACATACACATTCCTACACGTTCATTTATTCCTGTTCTGCTCTTACAGACACGCTAATATCCACACTCATGCTCATAAATACATTCATGGCTGTGTTCTCCCCCATGGCAACATACACATTCACACACTACTCACTTACATGTTTGCACACACATGCTTGTGCACTACATGGATACAGAGGTGAGCCCAAGGATTGAACACTGCACTCCACACACGGCCATCCCAACAACCCCCACACGGGTACTCACCATCCTCAGTGCCACAAAGGCGGGTACACACGCTCTCATCGCTGCCCTCTCACACTCAGCCACGCACAGCTCACACACTGTAGGCTCACATTGATGCATTTATTTTCACAGACTCAGCAGGCACTAGCATGCCTGCACAGTCACTGGTTGTGGGAAACCCAGATGGGAATTCCCGCAAAGACACTCACATCCCTTCACTTAAAATCACTTCAAGTAGAACAAAATTCCCATTTCAGAAACTCACAGCTCAAGGCTGTTTCTTACTGTATCTTACCATAAAAGGCTCAGGCTCTGATCTCTACATAAGTGAAGAACAATTCCCCCAACTTTATTAGATGCTGGTGTTGCTGAGAGCAGAATCCTCACTTCCTTCTGACATGAAATTACTCTTCAATGTCATGACCCTTCACCAAAGGGTTCTTTTTATAACCTTAAAATAGAAAGCAGGAGACTTGCCACCTGCCCTGCTGTGTGAGGGTGATTCCCCCTGAATCAGGCATCTACAGGACAAACCAAGAAACAGGCTCTCAACACTAGTAAAAACTTATTCTAGAATAAGAACAGAAAAAACTGGGACAGAAGCAGTCAGGAAAGGCCTTGCATAACAAGAAAAAAAAAAACAAACCCAAAGGAAAACCTCACCACAAGTTTGAGAACAAGAATGCAAACACTACAATAACAAAGAAGGACTGGCTCAGACATACCAGGATGTCAGTGGGAATCCTGCTGGCTTCTGTATTGGATTAGATATGGTGTCACAGCAGCAGCTTCTGTTCAAGAGTCTCTTCAACAGCAATGAAGTGACCATCACACATATACATGCTATGCACCACCAGTCAGAAAGTCTTGTAGGCCCATGCTTATTCTCATTTCTGTTTGAAAAAGAGCTTATGCATATGCTTAACATTAATAGCAAGCTAACCTCAATGAGGATCAGGTCCACGATTCCCTGCATAACCCCTCTGTGATACAGGGCAGTATTATTCTCTGCTATGAGAGAAATAGCCATGAGATTAATATCATTTTTGTCCAGGTCACAGAACTTTCCTTCTAAGTCCTCTTTGAGTGACTTAAGCACAAAACCAGCATCCATTCTCCACAAGTCTCAATTCCACATAACCATGACATAACTTGTGGGCTCTGATCTGCAATGGCAAACTTCACCATCTGTGGGTTTTACAGACCCTTGCACACTGCACAAGGATTGTGATGCTGGAGCATTGGATTCTTCACACTCCAGCACAAACCATGTTAGCCAGCCACTTAAGTAGCTCTGAGTTACTCCCCGGCTTTGGTATTTTGTATCACCTGCTGCTATATTTCTGTGATGTTTCTGTATTGGTGTGCACCAGCATATAGCCATTTCATTCTACCCAAAAAAAAAGGTGATGTTCAATTATCAGGTGATGCCAGAAGTGCTTCAGATGTGCATGAAAACTGCCATTTTAGAAACTGTAAGCACTGTAATTGCCATTACTGCCGTAACTTTAATGTCATAAGAGAAACCCTTTTACTGCAGAATTCACATATGATATTTCAAGCCAAAATACTCTACATTTACAATTCTGGAAATAGATTTGAAGAAAACAAGTCCAAAAGAACAGTTATATTGACTAATAAGGGCCCTGGATCTGCAGAGATTTATTTCTGCATTTTATTGTATGCATCTAGACAATCGTTCTGAAATCCAACTAAACATTAAACACATTCAAAGAGAGAAATATTTTCAAGATTAGAGCCAATAAATATACACTGATATATATATACTGATGATTTAGAAAAGCCCTGTTTCTTAATAAATCCAAGTCTAAGTTTCTAAACAATACAATTCTTGTTCCAAAAATAAACCTTCAATTAGGGAATATAAAGAAAACAGAACTGTACCAAAATACAGGGCAAAACACCTTCAGGTGCTAGAAGCCTATTCATTTGCTAGTTAATATCACATGGAGTAAACCACACAGATAGCACTATTATAAAACACAAAAATACTTTAAACCACTTAAAATACAGTTACATATATAATTTGACTCATATATATGCATTTGGTCTCATTCTGACAAAATTTAGGCTGGTGTTTCCATTTCTTTCTGGAATTCTTTATGCTTCAAAACAACCTTGCTTTTAGTCACAGGGCAAGCTACCTAAGAGTGAGCCTGAACTACTAGAAATGGCTCAGTATTTGTGCCAGCATTAAGGAAAATGCTGTGCAGTGTTTGTAAAATGAGATCAAAGCTGTTAATAAGTGTAAAATATCAATTAAGGCAATACAGATGTACAATTGTAGTGTTTCACTGTTTCTGTCAAATGACCCCAAACTGCTTTGCAAATTATTATTGTTCTGCTGTTACTGCATGTGATGGCAGCCCCAGTGGACTCAATCAGAAACCAAGACCTCCCCAGTCTGGGCTTAACAAATGTTTCCCCTACACTCTATAGCCCAGGCAGAGGTTATAGCCAGAACATGCTAGAACCTGCTTGAAAACTGTGATAGGGGATCCAGGGATGCTGTATATTTATGTGCTTACCATGATGCTTCCTCCTCAGCTGAATAGTTTGATTATGTGGTTCTATGAAAGGGCCTTTTAAGAGCACTTCGACCCTACTTAGTTGACTTTAATAGTAGTTTGGCTACAATTTCGGGTTCTTGACTATTCATATCATATTCAGGTCATAACAAATAACAGAAGGTACTGAAAACAGAGCATAAAGGCAGAGCTTTTAGATGATCCAAGACATAGCAGTCTAAGCAGTCCACACAACGCCTGAGCTTTATATAGCCATCACTTTTCTGGCCTGGAAACCTGGGAGTGCCCTTCTATATCAGTGCACAGCTGGCCTTCCCAGCCTGCCTGTCAGCATAGATGCCCTCTCTTAGAACCTCTCCACTGCTGCTTCTTTCTTTAACATGGAAATCAGAAGCTACTTGCCTTCCCTCTCAGGGACTTTAACAGACACTTACACTGTCAACATCTCTTATTTTGTAAGAAAAAATAAGAGCCTCACCTCTGCTCCTACACCCACGGTTATTTGGTGGATCTTCAAATCAGTGCCCTTGTGCATCCTCTCAGGTTCCCCTTCATGAAGTGACAGATCTCCTTACAAATGCCTCTATGCTGTTTCATTGGTCTCCATCAAAATCCCACCTGTAGAGTCTTTTATAATGACATTTTCGAAAAACTTAGCCCTATCTGGTTATGCTGCAAAGGCTACTTCAAACTTTCTCCAAACCATGTCTTTGTCTCATTACCAATTGTCTTTTCTCTTACACTTTGTTTCTGAATCTCTAGAGCAAAGACTGCCTTTTCTTCTCTGTTTTCAGCAGCTATTCAAGCAAAACATCAAGAGTTTAGGGAATGAATTTGGAAAGGAGGGTCCTACAGTTATTTTTTACTCTGCTGTTTCACTTGATAACCTTTGTCTTTGCTTCCCTTTATAATAAAGGGTCTGTTACCTCCAACAGCATTTGCCACACATGCAAGTATTATGAATTAAAGATAAGGTCCCACAGGTCTGATGCAGCTTATCCTCAAGCAAAATTCCCTCTATCTTCGGAAAACACCCCAGTGTCTGATTTAATCCCAACAATCATACCCAAATTACTACTACAAAGACTTAGGCTGCCTTTTTGGGTTCTTATACCTCCACTGTCACCATACAGTCAGATCAGACCAGCAAACTCCAGATGCTGGTGTAATTCAAAGCCCCATGGGGTAATTGTCTGACCATTTCTGGTGGTAACTGGGCAAAACACCAAAGGTCATCAGCCTGTTACAACCTCTACTAAAAAGCTCCAGAGTCTAGCTCATGAATTAAAAGATCAGAGACTAAAGACATCCTTGGTATGGCATTGTATCAGCTGCATTAAATTTGGTTTGTGGAAGTGCAAGAACTGCAGGATATTGAAGTGACTAGGAAAATGAAACAGCAGTTCCTCTAATTCAGGCACATGGCCCAATCCTGTAGATATTTTGCCTTAAGGGTTTTTATCTACTGACATAGCTTAGGACTGTGCTGGCTCTCACTTCAACTTTCTATCTGCTGGCTCTGCTTGCTAGATAAATAGCTATACTCATATAGAAAAACCTGCACTAATAAAAATGTAGACAGCCAGAAACCTGCTGCCAACAAGCAAAATATCCTATATTTCACTGCTCTGCCATGGGAGAGTCATATCTCACTGAACAAAAATTCATTCCCAAACACTCTGCTAATGCATAGAAGAGTCTCCAACAAGTCTTGGAAAAATGACCAAAAAATAAGGACACAACAGTCCAAGCTTCAGATTCTCTTTGCTTTGTTTTGCATCTCCTCTTTCCTCCCCATACATTTGGGGCCATTTGAAGAGGATTTTGGATTTTTGCATGTGCTTTTGTTCTTTAACTCTTCCCTTTCTCCAGGTAAGTCAAGTGGAACAGTGCTTTGGCATGGTTTTGGTTGGTCATTTGAGTTCAAACTGAAGCAAAAGCACTGGCTTTTCTGGTGTCAGTTATAATCATCTGATCAGGCCATAATCTTCTGCCTTAGAATGCTACAGCTTTGAAACAAGGAATCATCTTCCGTTTGTTCTGCATTCATATGTTGCCTAACACAGCAATGCCGTGGTAATATGGATCCTTAGCATTCCAACAATACGAATAATACATTACTAGTAAGCAAGGCTTGCAGCAGTGAATGTCATGAGTGGTTTTCTTGATTTAAGTCTGCAAAAATCAGAATTTTTCCTCAAGTCACACTTCGACTCAAAGCTCTCTGGGACTGTGCTCTGTAACTACAAGGCCCTTAAATATAAGGAAGTCCCCTGGTATGAGTACTTGGAAACAATTCATTTTCTGGATTGCCAAGAATCAAGAGGCCACCTCTGTCAACTAAGTAATAAATTATGCCCTTACATAATTTTTATAGCTTGAGGCAAGCAAAGACTTTTTCTTTAGAATGACAAAGTTGCAAGGCAACTATGTTCCTAAATTCCTTTTCTGAGTTATAACAAATAAGAAATTCTTCTCTCCTTGCTCATTAAAATGTTTATGTATTTCTGAAGCAAACCCTTGAGCAAGTTCTACCTTCTAGGCCAGCAGAGACTACATTTCTTAAGTCTCTCTCCATATTTACTGATGACAGAGTCATAAAATTGCCTTTGTTCTCATAAGTCAGGATGACTGTGTGCTTTGAGATCCTTTAGAATGACAGTCTACAATGGCAAAGTAATCAATTATTACATGAGAGATAGCATTTTGGAAAGAGACTGACCCAAACATAGCTTCTTACAAAACATACACAGCCCTATATAAGGCTTGGCTATCTGGAAAGCATGAGCACAGAAAGGAAGCTACACATTTTGTGATAAAGCATTTTCAAAACTTATGCTCCTTGTCATGTAGAGCACTGGTAGGTGTCATGACAGCAAAAAACACTCAATTAAAAAAAAGGTATGAACAGAACCACTTGGTCTATAAAAGAAGCAGAGGAATGTTACACTACCAGGATTAGAAAAGGACACACACTGCTTACCTGAACCTGCCTCAACTCCCCACTGGGTCTCTGCAGAACTCAAGCTCCCCCTGAACATGGTAGTCAGGGACTGCTGTAACACATGGCCTCTCTGGAACTAGCCCTCATCTTCCCTCACCCCAACTTGTGTATGCCTTTGACATTTATGTATTTTGGGCACCATTAAGAAGGTTGAGCCTAGTTTCTGTAGCTGTAAGTGTATACCAAATAGCAGGATAGAGACAGATCTTGAATACATTAGAAATAATATAAAAAATACCATTGCTGGGAAAGAATAGAAAAAGTTCTTTTTCATGATTCAGTTTTTCCAGTTGGACTTAAGGATGAAAATCAAGTTAGCTTCCAGTCCCAAACATAATTCCACTAAGAAACACGTTTCACATCAGCAAACGCTAATAGAAAATGTTCCCCACTGCTCACATGAAACCGTTATGCAGATGAAACATGTTTCCTGCCAATAATGACAAGTTACCTGCAGTTAAAACAGCAGCTAATCAGCTTTACTCACCATTAATGTGAAATTAACACCATGCTAAGACTACAAAATACTGGATCAAAACAGCCATGGTGGCAAGTTGGCCATACCAAGTGAGAGGTCCTTATCATGTTCTCCAAGCTCTGTATAAGCACAAGTCTTCGAAGACTGCTTTCTTACTCTAGGGCATCACTGCTGGAAGATTTATTCATTGTATTGAGCAAGAAAATAGTTATCTGTGGCTTTCACTTGCCTCCAAACTTCATGGTCGTTTCACTATCTCCCAGTAACACCAGCTGCTCACAGGGTTGCCCCATCCAGAACATGGTGACCAACAGCCCCCTCACTAAAGACTGCCTGCCTTGTTGAAGACATTTTACTCCCCAAAAGTTGATAAGCAAATTAACGTCCAGTTCCATTTTTCAGTTCAGCATTTCGGCCCAAAGAAGTTTACTACAAATTTCATGCACATCAGGTGGTATTTTATCAATAAAGATTATGTTTAATCACAAAAATTCAGAGGAAGTGTCGTCTAAATCTAATTCCAGTGTCCCAAGCTCCTTGCTGTGGCCACTCATGTCACAAATTAAATTAGCATCTCTGGAACAGGTCATGACCAGATATGCCACTACATTTTATATTGAATTAAAAATAGAGAGACTTGCAGTCTTTAACTCCTCCAGCACATTCCAGGTGCTGTTCCTTCACACTAGCTCACACCCTCTGGCCAGAATAAAGCATATACAAGCCTAGCAAAGGCACATGGATACAGTCAACAGTGCACACAGTTTATAGATCAGTCTAGATTTTTACTCAGCAAATTTTTACTCTAGACACACTGTGGTACAAAAGCACAAGGATTATTTAGCTGCCACAGAAAAGTAGGATTAGGTACTTTCTGTCATAAAGATCTAGATCTCTATGTACCAGATATATCCATAAGTTGGCATAAAACAGCATCATTCCCCTTGAATACAAAGAAATGACATTATTTTTTCACTACTCCAGGGCTGAGATCACTTATTTTTAGAATATTGAATTTTCAGTTCTCTGTAGTCAAATCACTGAATACACAGATTATCCACACCAGAGTCACTCAGACAGCTTGGGTTAAGTAGGGTCATATCTCAGATGCAAGACTCTCCCTTGACCATGCAAACACAGCACTCTGGTGTCAGTAGACTCAAATGTCTTATTCCTAATTTTGTAGCAAGGGAAAAATGTTTGGTCTGTAGTAAAATCTGGCATTTTTGTTAGGAACAGGATTAAATATATGTGGACAAAGAGCTGGATATTTGCTGAATTCTGCAAGATAAGGTTTGCATAAGTAGATTCACAATGTCTAGTGGCAATACAAGTATAGTTCTGATATGTTGGGGATTTGAGTTAAAATTAGGGACAGCAGGATCTGAAGAGCAAAATTTATTACTGACCTCTGTCAGACCTGTAGAGGAAAGCCAAGGTCAGATACCACTAGATGAGAATGCCAAACTCTGGGCTAAGCTGTGGTCAAAAACAGGATTAGAGTTGGGGATAGAGTCTGGAACAAGAGAGGTTAGAGGGGCAAATTAATTGTCTGAATCTTTAAGACTCACAAAACTGGATGAAAGTTGGTGTCGCTACCATCAAATATTTATTCCTAATTTTCCACTGATGGCAAGTGTCTGGGCAGAGGTCAAGGCAGGGTTAGGATTACAATTAGGCTCTGGCTTAGCATTCCAGAAATGAGGCTCTGCTAAACAATTTTTGTTGCTCAATTCTGCCAAACTTGCTCAGGGATAAGTAGATTAAAACGTATAATTTTTAATTGTTAGACAGAATGGGGTTACTGAGCCATGATCAGCGCTGGAGCTGGAATGGCATCATTGCTTGAGGTAAGATAAGTGGTAAAATCAGTATCAGCATATTTAAACATCTTCCGAATAACTTTCAGACATAACTGAATTTCTAGGCCATCAGCTGTGCCAAGAATAATGCGAGGACTAAAACTAAGATTTAGCACAGTTACATGCAGTCAGGTTTACTGATTAATTCTGTCCAGCCTGTGGTAGAACTGCAGCCTGCCTTGGTGGATTCAAATTTTTCCTAGTTAATATTCAGAGATCAACAGGCTTTTTAGCCATGAAAGATGCTGTGAGTAGCTCACATTTAGGGCTCGGGACAGGAGGCTCTGCAGCATCATATCTCCATTGTAGAACCAGGCCCTCAGTGGTAAGATAAAAGGTTGACAGAATCAAACTTTGTGTTTAATTTCTGGGCAGCTTCATATCCCCAGGTGAAAATAATCAGAAAGGTTATGGCTTGGATTGGTCCCAGGATTCATGATGGGAGGTTCTGGTGCTGTTTTGTCTGAGCCTTGAAGAAACACTGAAAGCAGCTGCCAGAACATTTAAATGTTACGCTCAGTTATGAGGAAGCCATGGATACTTAGGCTCTCAACAAGCCTAGGGTTAGAAACGGCATTAGGGTTCAGATCTGGAATTGAAGACCATGCTGAGAGAAGTTTATTGCTACTTTTTCCTAGATCCAAAGATAAAAGAGTCAGTACCAGTAAATTCATATATCTCATCCCTAAATTTCAGATACAACTGAATTCCCACACTATGACTGATGCTAAGCATCAGGATAGGCTAAGAGAAGGACACTTAATAGAAAATTCTGCCAGCCCCATAGGATTAAATGAGAACAGTCAGTAGTAGGTCCAAGAGTGTTATCTGAATGTTCAGGCAGCCACCACTGCCTGTTCTATCAGGCACCAGTGTTTAGGAAAGCTCCAGCAGAGGCCTTCAGACAAGACAGGTGAACAGAACAAACTGTGTCAGGAGCTCCAGTAATGTCTGGTTTCAGTATGCTTAGCCTGATTAAGTAAAAATGAGTGGTGATGTCAGCAGATGTGCTTATTTAAGCCTCATTTCCAAGCCATGTGAGCTATGAGCAACACTACAGTAGCGTTCATGGGGGTTACTGTTTGGGATAGGACACTGAGCTGTGCACAGGAGATGATTAAATTGTGCCTCATCTGCAGCTTCACAATG
Organism: Chaetura pelagica; assembly: GCF_000747805.2. Classification (NCBI taxonomy): domain Eukaryota; kingdom Metazoa; phylum Chordata; class Aves; order Apodiformes; family Apodidae; genus Chaetura; species Chaetura pelagica. The sequence goes on along the minus strand of NW_009953758.1, from coordinate 4,408,075 downwards.
AAATACAGAAATCAGTTTCAAGAAAAGAAAACCAACCCCAAGCCTGTGCTTTCTTGCCCTCAGTATAAATATGGAGTTCTCACCAATAATTGTGTTGTATCTGCCAAAATTTCTACTGTTTTCTTTGGAGATGCATGTTTCATCTTCATTTTAGCAATCACAGAAACACCTCTTTATGGGAGCAGGTCCCCGGCTCAGCGTACAGCTGCTGCCCTCCGCGCCTCGGGAAGGCCTTCTGAAGGCTTCCCACGTTTCACCGCCGTGAGGCATTAGCGAACAGAGCCATGCAGGGATCAACAGCCGGCTGGCTTAGACCTTCTTGTCCTGTTGAGACCTGCGCCTCATGTTCATCTCCCATCCTAAGCTCTGCCGTGTTTGGGGTCGGCCTTCCTGCCTGGGCAGCTCGCACACCATGCAGTGAGCGACGCGGGGCTGCACGTTAGCGCCGGTCCGGGGTCCAAGCAGGAGCACCGGGCAGGGAAAACGACCCCCGGGCCCCGCGCAGCCCCC
>NW_009953758.1:4403101-4407397 GCF_000747805.2 Chaetura pelagica | reverse complement strand
CCCCCCCGTAATTGTCGCGCAGCTAAAATAGCAAGTTTGCACGCAAAAAAAAGCCCAACCCACCTGGCCCCGCTGCACCAGATGCACGCTCATTTCTATTCCCTTCCATTCTTCACAGAACATGTTATAATCTTTGATCATCATTTGTTTAAATTGTATAAGTAATCTGCCCAGTTTTAATAGGATTTTTCTATGAATCGGCAACAAACCATGAAATGTGATATTTTCACCATGACCGACCCAGGAAATTAGTCAACTTTGTCCTTGATTTACATGGGGCCTGGCCAACTTCTCACACACCACGGCAGCAGGGGCTCACTGCCTGCTCCCCCTCTACATCTCTGCTCTTGCTTCCTTTCCTTCCCTGTTCTGAGCAGGGTTGCACAGACCACAGATGCCCAGACTTGCCTGAATTCCATGTCTCCATGGTTGCTGAAGGAGCACAAATTAGTAGGCAAGACCCCAGCAAATGGAGACTGCAGAAAAGCACCACAGATTATTATCACGATATATTTGTGAGATCTTGATTCCAGCCTCTGCTCCTGATCCTTTTGAGGGCCATGGGACCGTTTCTTCAAGTTTTACGCAGCAAGCGTTAGCGCAGCTTTCTGTTGAGGAAGCTTCATAAGACTCTTTTATTTAATGCTTTGTTGGAGGAGCTAAGGCTTACAGGAAGAAATAATTGCTATGCTACTCAACATAAAATGGCCAGACTTGGAAATATTGAGTCACTTCTGGGGCAGATGAAGCCCCAGATTATAGCTGTTTGAACGAATCCTTCTATCCACCCATCCACCCAAGTGTTTTGTTTTATTTTAAGTAATGTCCAGTTTCTTTCCTAGCCTATATGAAAACCAGTTCTATTTCATCATCATTTCAGATTTTGGGCTTGTTTTTTCACCTCACTGCCTGACGGTGTGTACACACACAAGCTTTTGACAGAAAGCATAGCTACAAGGCAGTAATTTGGCATCAGGACTGTAATGCAAGAGCACCCAGCATGGTTCCTGCCTGGGTGACAAGTTCCTCAGCTTGGGCACACAAGCTCAGTCCTCCCCATGATGACGGGTTCCCAGTTCCTGTGCAGTAGTGCCCTGCAGGAGGGTACAGCTATGTGGAGGAAGGTGTTCTTCCAAATGCTCAAGGTTCATGAACAACTTTCCAAAGAGTGTGAAGACACTGGCAGGCAGCTGGGACAGACACAGCACAGCCTGCAGGAGCCTACTGCAGGCTATTTAAACAGGTGGGAGAAGGAAGAAAGCAGTCCTTTAAATACTCCCCTGGGCAGCCACAAGACAGCCAGCACATCTATAATGACAGTATATGTTGGACACATTGCCACTTATGCTCAGTAGTGCTTGGCCTCTGCAATCCCACCCCAACAGGCCCCCTGCAGGAACATGCAAATGCTGAGCATGTCCCCAGCCATAACAGGTGAACGTTACAGCATTACAGAACATATGACAATTACATTCAAAGTTTTCTTCCTTCTCCACATGCAAGCACAGTCCCTGTGGGTGTGTCAGAGCACAGCATTTGTTCTGGAGTCGCCAGCACAGTCTCTAAGCCATTAGGGCAGCTGCATCTGTGGTCTGGTAAGTATCTCACACAGCACTGGGGGAGACAGGGTTCTAGGCCACACCTTGTTCCTAAGTCATCTCCTGACTTTATACTGGCCATTTTCCCCTGCTGCCTATTTTGGGTTCAAATCTTTTGCAGTCAGGGCCTGCCTCTCACTGCACACATCTATCACACAGCAGGGTAGGGCCCCAGCCATCAGCTGGCTCTCGGGGTACTTCTCTTGTCCCTGAAGCAACACTGCTCTTTGGCTCACCCAGAGAAGCCACCACATTCCTCATCATTGAGATAAACCAGCAGAGCTGCTGCCCTTTCCTTCCTCAGCCTCCGCTCCTCTGGGCAGACAGATTCTGTGCCCTGGAGGCATTTACACCCAACTTTCCAATCCAGGCCTCCCCACCCCCACATCTCGTGTGCTCCCCAGTACGTCACCCCTCTCCGCTCCCTGGCCTGTGAACAACTCCTAAGGTTAGGTTTTATGTTTCTTACCCACTGGCCCCTCCACTCCCACCAAGTCAAACTTCAACCAAACAAAAAAGAAAACAGAGGGAGAGAAAGGAAGAAAGAAAGGCCCCAAGAGGCTCCCAGTCGTTCCAATCAGGTCACTGTTTCCATACCAATTAGGACAGATGCAAAGCACATTATTAAAAATAGGTCTGCAGACCCATCTATGTTGATTATTGTCCTCCGTTTCCGTCCCCAGCCAACTCCGTTAATTAATAAAGAAACTGCCAGGGAAGGAGGGGGAGAAGGGGTGGCAGGGATTCCCCTGACTGGAGCCTCCTGTTCAGAGAGTTCAAGAGAGAAATTGGACACTTGAGCCCCTCTGCCATTTTCCATTGTGTGTGTTTTTCCTAATGAACGGTTTAGTGATGCAGGGCTGGAAGTCAGCTTTACCCCACCCCCACTAACTACCATCCATCATTAAGTGACCCAGTAAGAGGCATTTAGTACTTAACCCTCTCTAGAAGAAGTCAGATTATTGTGGGGCTGGCTTTTCCCTCTCCAAACAGCCCTTCACTCCTCATCAGTTTGTCTGTCTCTGCAACTATCTCAGCATTTTTCAGAGGGGATTGTTCTTCCTTAGAGGAGCCCTAGGAAAAGACAGCAGGAGCCACCCCACAGCCAGCATTTGTAGGAAGAGGAAGCACTCGTGTTGGAAAACCAAGGGTGAGAAGCTGGCTTTGTTGATGTTGGTGGGGTCAGGATTTTGCTCGCACAACTGTAAAACCATCTGCTTCTGAGAGGGCAAAGAAGTTGATGGAGAGATGGCCCTTGTGCAAGGGATATTGCTGATCAATAGACAGGTTGGTGATTTGCAAGAGGAGAAAGAATACATAGTCAGTAAAAGTCAGAGAGGGCTGTGAAAAACATAAGTGACAGATAACACTTGCAACAGAGACGGTGCTTGGCTCCTTCTAATTCTGCTAGACCTGCAGGACTCTTCTCCAGCCAAAACTAATTTATCTTCATAACCTTTCCTCAAAAAGCAGGACAGTGTTATTAGTCCCATTTTGACAGTGGGGAAACTGAGTCAAGGACAAACTAACTTGACCAAATCTTTAATGAGTCAGACAGAGCTAAAAATGGAACCGTGCAGTCCAAGGTTTCTCAGCCAGCACCTTTGCTTTAGAACAGAAGTTAAGGGGGGGGCAGAGAGGTTAAATGAACCATTATCATAATTATACTTGATGAAAGCAAATCTGGGGTTGGGCCCAAGATGGCAGATCACGTTTACCTTGAATGAATGTATGTCAGCGCATCTTCTAAAAATTCTCTATTAAAATGCCCTCAAGAGCTCTGAACCTCTGAGGTATATGTCCCAGATGTAATTTAGAGTGTAAAATGCCCTGTGTGATCTTGGTCACATCACTTGATCTCTAACGACCTCTAAAGGCTCTTTCCATCTCTAAAACAAGAGCTGTCACACCCATTTTGGACAGTAAGCTATTTTTGCTGGGTATGTTTCTTACTAACACACTTTTACAACACTCATTTATGTGATATTGGGAACTGCTGATACTTCTGGAATAAGAACAGCCACAAATCGCAACCATCTCTGCATCTCTGAACTGACAGGCAGAACACATTCACAAGCACAAGCAGGAAGGAGAACTGTAAAGCATAAGCAAAACACCCACCTGCAGATGCCAGCAAGGCTGTTCATCTGCAGACCAACTGCAATTCCCAATTAAATACCAAGCTACTTTCACACAGACTGTTCTTTCGTTAGACTGAAGGGTTTTGTTTTCCTTTTCCTGAGTCACTTTTTACTACAGACTTTCCACATCACTTTTATTTTTCACAAGGGCTCTAATGCACCACATTATGAAAACTTCTGTCACGAGTCCAGAACATCCACTCCAGTCTTCCAAAAAAGAGAGAGGTTTGGATAGAATAGCAGTTGGGGGTTTTTTCAGTCTAATAATTTATATGATATCCCCTGCCCAGCAAGCTGAATTGCTGGAAACATCAGATGATTCATGTAACACTGAGGTGCAATAACATGCTCTCCAACATGACAGAACTGAGCTTCTACTGTTGTGTCATCCCTACTATCATGGAGGAAGGAGACCACGAACAGAGAACCATTTTGTCTGATAACCCCAATTCTGTAACGATCACTGTTAACTTTGCATGCCAATGATCAACAGCTAGCATGGATACATCTCAAGTTCACCTGAAAAAAAACATATAGGAAGAGAAATAAGGTACTCT
>NW_009953758.1:4378014-4403054 GCF_000747805.2 Chaetura pelagica | reverse complement strand
CTGAGTGCTGCAGTGAGCTGGAAGTGAAATCCACCTGTGTATGATGAGACACTTCTGTGGACACAGAAGTTGCAATCAGTCATCCAGTCACAGAAACAAAACCTACAGGAGGCCTGTAGGTGGCAAGCAGCAGTTTTTTGTTGCTACTGTATTAGGAACACAGTACTTTTATAATTTTGGTTCCTGCAGAATACAAAATACGTTCAAGGCTGGCCACTATGCCTTCAATAACTACATTGGAAATAAGCCGGATTGGTCTGCACACCTGTGACTGAACCAACAATACCTAGAATTAGAAATAGGACCTGTAGTGTTCATGGGTCAAGTCCAAATAAAAAAAAAATAAAAATCAGTAACACACCAAGGGGCCCACAGAAGTATGGGGTATTCTCTGTCCCACCTGAAACACACCCCAGGATTCAGCAAGTACCCCTCGCTTCTCCAAATCTTTCAATCTGTCCACTGAGAACAAAAAATGAATCTGACCCCCTCCACCATCCATGGACTGCCATATCATGCCAATGGAGAGGTCTCAAAACACCCTTTCCTTTTTCTCCTTCCCACAAGTAGAGCCCTTGTCCTGTGAGTGGAACTCACAGGTTAACCTTTCATTGTCTGTCTACAAGGTGCAGGACTGGCAGAACCATGGAAGGAACTCTTCCTCTTTGGAAAAACTTTGTCCTACATGTCATTTTCTCTGGAGCTGAGGCCCAGAGTAGCCAAAATCTGACCCTTATATGAGTTGGTGGGATACTGCATCAGCTGGGGAAATGGCATCATCCTGCCTTACATTTATCTTGCAGAGCCAATTTCAGAGACTCTTCACTTCTGAAGCACTTTTAGACCCTGATACAATTTACACAGGGCACACTCTGCTCTCCAGCTAAGCAAACATTGTTTTGTTTTCTTTAGCCCTTGAGACCTCTTGCCTCCAGCGTCCCCCCAAGGGGAAAGGAGAAGAGCCTCTTGTGTCGGATGAGTGCTCACATGAGAGGCTGGTAAAGCAAGTGGTCCCTCTTGGCTTATGTACAGAGGAAACACAACCTGCACAAGATGCAGAGCTTATCCAGTATCTGGGCTTGCTCACTGTCTGCTTGCTCCCCTCCTTCACCAATTTGTGAGCAAGACTCTGACCTGACAGAGACAATCCCTTCAGCAGACATTTCCTTAACTTCCTGAGAGGCATGTTGCTGGCTACTTGTTGGAGAGCCCTTAGATGAAGCTGAGAACATCCAAGTGAGTCTGAAGCATGCAGGAGGGCCCTTCAACCACAGAGAGCCCAGCCATCCTCCTCCTGCTAAATAAATGTAAGCAGCAGTGACAGAAAATCAGCCCTTCACAAAGTCATTACGGGATTTGTCAGCAAAGCTTAATACCAGCAAGAGCAATATAGTTGGAGATGGGAAGACTGTCAAAAAAGGGTGAGGAAATGCCAAGGGCAAATAATGTTACTACCAAGAGGCAAGCCAATGCTGAAGGGACAAAAGTTGGCATGAGTAGAAATCTAGTAATACTGAATTTGCCTTTCTCTGTCAACAATTTGCACATCAGCCACCAAAGAAATACTGATGATAGGAAATCATGACAGAGAACTTAAAAAAAAATAATCAAGGCCAACACATGCAGAGACCATCCAGGCTTCACTCTAAGGTAGATCTGGTTAGTGCTAAATTCCCAAATCATGAAGAAACAGAGCAGGAGAAAAGCCAAGCTGAAGAACTGGTCAGTATCTAATCCAATGTATGCACAACAAGACAAGACAGCCTCAGCCCCAACTCAAAATGCATGTGGAATGATAGTCTGTGAGATACGGGTAGCAATGAACATGCTTTTATTCCCAAGATATTCCTTGTTCAGCACATGGAAGAGGCGAGATGACCAAACTTACTTGGCATATAGATGTAAATTGCTGTCTCTTCAGCAGAGATTCTCCTCTTCTGGGAATTTGCCCTCCCCTCAGCCCAGCAACTTCTATAGCCTTTTGCCTATAGTGCAATTCTGCTGCTTTCTCATCCAGAATATTTGACTGTTTATTAAAGACAGACCTTCACTAGAAGCAACTTAAGAGACCTCACCATGGAAAAATTCAACAGCTTCACATATATGGCTGGCATTCAGTTTTGAGTCCTGTAGTCATACAGGAAGAACAGACCTAAATAAGGAAATATTCACAATTGTGAAGGTCATGTGAAGACAGGTATCTCTGTCTCTGGGAGAGAGGTGAGTGCCTAACTCCCAGACTATACATCCCACCTGCTCCTCAGCACTTCTCATCCATTAGCTTACACAGCTTCCCATTTCCATGTACTGCCTCCTTACACCTACATGTGCCCATATTTACCTCAGATGTCTGAATTTCACTGCTAAGAAGCTGCCTGAAAACCAAGCAGTGAAAGGTCTAAGCTCTTTTGTGGATTCTGGCCCTAAACTTTGCATTTTGTTATCCTGTCTGAAACAGGAATAGCAGCAAATAAAGACAGAGTTGTTCAGGTATCTTAATGCAACAACACTCAGTAACTGAGCTACTAAGTTCAAGGAAGGGAAAACTAAAATCCCTATAAAAAGCCATTAGAGGAAAAAGATATTTCCCTGTTCTTCAACCACACCACAGCCTTTGCTCTTTACTGTCAAATCAAAGTTATATTCTCTCTGGCACTGCTTCTGCCATATGCAAAGAACCACACAGCTCCCCACCTACTCCAGTGAAATTTCAATGATAGCACCATAGATGGGAACCAGAGATTTTATTCTATGAAATATGGCATTGATTCATGAGTCATTTAGTACTCCAGTCCACAGAAACCTGTAAAGGCAGTTGCTTCCATATTCATCTTTTCACAGAATCCAATGCTCTCAATGTCACCCATGCCCCTGCACATGCTGTCCTGTGTGTCAAGAATCTTCATCTCTAATTTCTCAATACAGTTTGCAAAATCTCATCCCTTTCTTTTTATAGTGTATGCAAGAAATATATGGACAAAATTGACCTTGTAACTTCATCCTGGCTAGGATTTTATTCCAGAGCCCTAGATTCTGACACCTTGTGTAATAGCAGGCAGATAATATTTCAAAGCTTACAGTTAACAGAAATCCTTTTATTATTCCAGTAGTTTTTGAATAAGATTCTAAGTGTTTTTTTCCTCTCAATCTGAATCACATATTCACACTTTGAACTCCCCAAAGCAGAGACTGCCTCTCATTTAACTGTGCCTTTTGGCACAACTGAAATTTAAGTGACACAAGATTATGCCCTGCTCCTGCTGCAGAATACTGACCTGTGGATTAGGAGGGGACTTAAAGGGAGACCATAATCTTTAGTACATTTCCTGCCTTGACTTGTATAGCCTTACTGTTTTGTAACTGATTGAATAAATACGTCAGAGAACAAGTTTCAAAGAGAGAGACAGAAGCTCAGTGCTCTAAAATCTTACTCCTGAGCTCAGTCCATTAGAAACAGTAACACCCAAAAAGAAATCTAAGCCTGACATTGCTGCTCAGAACTCCAAGAAAGACCTGGAAGTGTCTTATACCAAGACCTGCAGGCCACAAGAATACAATGGTCTTTGATTACTCTTGATTACTATGCTGATTCACTGCTCAAACCATAATCCACCCCTTGGAGGAAAACAGTTTTTTACCCTGCATCTACATCTTTCCTCTTTGCTCTTGCCAAAATCATGTGCACTATCCAAGGAGAATTAGCTCTAGCACACATCACAGCCACTAAGTCTAGGTAAAGGTAAACAAAGTAAACAAACTTCTCCTTCCTCCTGCAACATTATACCTTTACCTTCAGAATTTTCCCTTTTCTGCTATCCTTCCCCATATGACTGCCACAAACATGGCTCCTAAAGTCCTGCCAAGAGACATGAAGTTCAGCAAAGCATGGCCCACACAGCAAAGCCCCAGAATGACTCCTAGACTTCATCTCACCATCACCTGCTCGTGCGGCCCTAACAAAGCTGGTGAAGGTGACATAACTGCTGGAACATCTGAACACCCCTCAAATCTTCACTAATTATCCCACAGACTTCAATGTCCTCCAGAACCATTTGGAGGATCTTCCTAATTACTAGTCAGACAATGGAGAGAGGAGCTGGGATCCTCCAGCCTGCCAGTCCCAGCCATGGATGTTCCTCTTTGGCCTCTGGGTCTGACAGCTCCATATGGAGACCTGCACCCCACACTCCTTGGCTCTCTCCCTGCCCCCATCACCACCACCCCCAGCATGTGGATTTTATGAATGAAACTTTCTGACAGTTATGGGGTTGGCAGAGGCCTATTCAGCAAGCCAGGGAATGTGTGAACATCAGGCTTCATTAGAGACTTCTCCCAGTCAGCTGATGGCTCATTAACTTAAAGTGGCCTCTTGTTTTAAAACCTCAGAGACCAGGAGGTGGGGTGTAGAGAAGGGGGGGATGGTTCTCATTGTTCCTCTTGCCTCTTTCCCCCTCTGCCCCCTGTGAGATTAGGCGCCCTTGGAGGGGAGAGAGAGAGGCTAAAACAACTTTAATTAGTTATTTTCAAAGATTTTCTCCCCCTTTCTTCCTTTTTTTTTGTGTGTGTGTGGAGCAGGGGGGGTCTCTCAGCTGGGTTTTTCTGCATGGAGGAGCTCACGTCATTATGCTTAAATCCAGCTCCTCCGTCCTTTGTCTCCTGGCCAACAATAGAAGGGGCTTGTAAAAAGCTCCTTCCAAAACTCCTGGAGACTGCCTGAAAAGGAAGATGGGGTGAGGACTCCTCTCTTTCCTCCCTTGGGCACAAAAGTGACAGTCTGGTGCCTGTGCCAACAGTTTTCCTGTGTTAGAAGCTAGTACTGGGGTAAGTAGGGCAAACCGAGTGCTGAGTCCTAAACTGCTGTTCTCTCAGATGAAAAGTGGAGCCCAGACTCACATCAAAGTGTCTGGTAACTGCTCTCTGTGTGGATTTATGGTCAGGCTGGAGTTCTGGACACTGAGGTCAGTCTTAGGACTTCATGCCAAGACCTGATCATCTTCCTCTGTCCTCTAAAGAGGTCATAAAATAAAAGCAGCAATTGGACAAACCCAACTTCATTACCCGCCTTGAGAAGAACCTGAGATAAACAACAGAATTACTGTTATTTTCACCCACTAGGCTGCCTGAGGAAATCAGCTGAGACCAGCACAATTATTTCATACAGGTAACTAAACTAAAAACCACAGTGGCTTTCAGCAACTTGAGTAGAGGGTGTTTAGCAGAATAGATAACATGCCATCCCCTCAGCTGTAGTATAAAGAGCAACACAAAGAAAAGCAAAACAAAAAACCATGTTTGCACCTTGTTAGCATCAAAGCCCAGTATCCTAGAGCAGCAGCAGCTGCTATAGTGCTTACATCCAGCTTCTCTTATAACTCTACCTTCAGTAGTGCAAAGAAACATGTTTCATAAATTCTCTTCAGGTTCATCCACAAGAGATACATGCCCCTGAAGAGGGTATCAGTTGCAGTTTCACTGAGTAGATGACTTCATGTGTGAGGCAGAAAAATCAGTCATGAATTGAGATCTAACCAGGACACATACACACTGTAAAATATATGTAACAACACTTCCTTTGCCCATTTAAATGAGGAATGCACAAGCATGTGGACTAATAAACTGGTAGCCCTCAAACTTTACTCTTACATTCCTATGCAGACGCAAGAACTGGTGAGTTGGTGAATGTTGCAGTTGAAGGGGCTACAACGGGGCCAGTGCCATTGCCTACCACAGCTTCATGAATCAGATTCAAAACCAACAGTCTGGACCACAGGTTTCTCAGGGTAAAGATCCTACTGCAGTTTTAAGCACTCCATACCCGATTTGGTCAGCTTCCTTACATTAAGCTAAACAGCTTTAAAAAGTTCTTAGAGACAAGAACCACCACTCTCTTGCACCTACTGCAAAAACAGAGCATAATCCTGTTCCCTTTCAAGTCAATGGCATTATCAACTGCTACCTTTCAGGGAAGGAGAGGGCACAATTTTGCCCCCATTTAAACACCAAGAGATGTTTGGAGTCATTTGTGCTGTGATCACGTCAGTTCCCATAGGTAAAGCAAGACTGGCTGGCTCAGTGCTCCATTTCCCCCTGAGCTGTGCTGTGTGCAGCAGTGCTGCTGAAGCAGGGAGCCAGTGTCTCCAGTTGGTGGCAGGAGGAAAGATGCTGCAGGACTTCAAGACTTGAGACTAAGACTGTAGACCAGAGGTTCTTGCAACACTTTTGTTGCAAGGCTTTACAAGATTAAGCCGGTTTTTTTTGCAAGGCTTATAAGGATGACTCTCTCTGTTGTATCCCTGCTCTTCTATTTTTCCCTGTCCTAATTTGCCTCCCATGGTTCATGAGGATTTTTAAAGTTAATAGTCTCCAACATCCCATTCCAGAAGTGACTGTACTTCAAAAGTAGTAAACATGATTTATGTACTAATTGGAGGTGGAATCGTATTCTATCATCAGTTGTCAAACAATCCTGGCATCTTTGAATTAAATAAACTCTGCAAGTATTACTTTTGATTATGCATTCATTAAAGCAAAGAACTTTCTTCCCTTGCTGTCTGCAAGGATTTTAAAACGTACTCATCTGTCTTTGTGGGAATTTCTAATTCTCTGCCCTTGGCATCAAAAAATGTACTACATTTTGTGATGAGTTACACACCAATTTTCACTTGCCATGAACTGGTATGGCCAAATGTTTGCAGGCAAGGCCACTTCCCAGATTTTGTTCCATCATTGTTGAATTTAGAACAACAAAGCCTTCAGCTCTTTACTGCAGTAACTGCCAGAAATAGCTGTCCTCATAAAAACACTGGGCTTTTTCCCCCATGAAAGCTTAAGGATTACCCACAGGACACTTATCAATAGAATGAAATCAAATTTATAATAAGAGGGAAACAAAGATAGTAAAGGTACACAGAAAGGAGAGAGCACTACAATACTACATTTTATTTATCCCTCTGATACAGAAGGATATGAATATCACAATGCACCAAGTACTACACATCTGCAGTTAAAAGATAAGCTGAAGATGTTTGAATATGGGTGGGTTTCCAGCCTCTGGATCTAAACCCAGAAGCCCATGCAGCCTGCACAAAAAGCCTAATTGAGACAAGAGCAGCTCAGCAACCCAGGCTGTGACTCACCAACTAGAAAAAGACACTGTGCTAGGAAAGTCTAAGGTAGGCAAAACAGAAAAGATAAATAATTGTTGTCTTCTTCACTTTTCATTTGGATAATGCAAAGACAGATTATGTTTTCTCATTATCAAAATGCACATTGGTAACAGAACCAGAAACAAAAGCTACTTTGCTCAACTATCGCCCCACAAACTTGATTTAAAAAAGAGTTAAGTCTTGTCATAAAGAAAGGAGGACAAGGTAAAAAAAGCCTGCTTTTTAGACCTAATGGATATATTGACACTATTTCAACCTACAAATGTTATCTATTCCATATCTTTAGAGCATCATGACTGCAACAAAATACTATTCCACTGAAAAACCACATTTTCCACCTCTTCTGGAACATTTTCCCTGGAAAAATGGAAGCTGGGCAGAATCCACAAAGCAGTATGATGGCTCCTATGAGGCTAGCAGCTAGAAAAGACTGAGCAAAAGATGGGTCAGAGCAGTGGGATGCAGAAGTTTTGTGCATAGCAGTAGCATTCAAATAGGAATTGTCTGAAGACAACACTGACATTTTAAACTTCTTTCCCAGCATGAAGACTGCAACATGACATGATCCAAATTTAACCTCGATAGGCTTTATGCTGCCACAGCTGGGATGCTCCCAGTACCCAAGGCAGCTAATGTAGGCTTTGCTGAATTGATTTATTTCTTGGCACCAGTCAGAAGCCCAAAGAACCTTTTTCTTCTCAGTCTAGTGCACAATTCCTGTCATATGGGGGCATAGGTTGTTATTTTACTGTAGTATTGAGATACTTTACTCAAGATGAGGACCTTGTCCCTTGCTGGAAGCACACACGGGAAGAAACACTTCTTACTCAAGAAGGTTGTGATGTGAGTGGACTAACCAGGAAAAGTCTAGACAAACAAAGAGATTAAATGAGTTCACAGTCACTGGACAGGACAATATTAGATCTAAAATAGGGCTTAGTTGCCTGGTGCTTCTTCTTTATTAAGGTGCCCCCTGGGATGGAGAAGCTTGAGGCACCACAAACTATGCACTTCCTCAAAGATCTTTTTCCTAGTAATGGATCTACTGCAGGATAGCACAGCACAGTCATTCCCCCCATGTACATGGCACAGACTCCAGGATTAGCAGATAATAACCACTGCAGCATCACAGTATATTATTGCTATACTATGCCAGGTAAGAAATTCACTTAAGTACTGGCAGCTTCCTTAAGGCATGTTCAGTAAAAAGACACTAAAAATCTACCACCATCTCCCAGGTCACTACTCTTCACCATAAGCACTTTATTTTTTCTTTTTCCCCTCAAGCACTTTTCCACTTTACATCCCCAGTCACAGAATATGAAGAAGGGAAGGCAAGCTTAACAGCTGAACCAAAATGAGCGTTCTTTCTATGAGCTGTTAACTGCCCTGACACTTGCTAAGTCTACAGGTGTCTGATTTTTGTGCTTTGCTTTCACCAGGGCTCTGAATGTGTCCCAGCAGGTATTAATCTTAGGTTTACAGATACTGTCCCACTCATGTAAGAATTTTGGGGCACTGTGTATCCCAACTTCCCTTTTTCTTTTATACAAAGACAGAATATACTCTCCCTTTTATTTTCCCTCCCCTCTCATTCAGCAATGCCCAAAAAACAAGCATAGGACCAATCAGCATGGATCCTTCTATATTAGACTGTTCAATGCATTCATCTTCCCTGAAGATTAAAAATTATGTCTCATCCCAAAACTGGCTGAAGGGAGAAGATGCTCAGTTCAGTGGAGCATCTCCTGGCTGGTGGGAAGTGACATGCATTCTCTGTACCCAAAACTACATGAGGATGAACTTTTGACTTTAACCCCTGCCAGGACTGAAGAACTTGAAACGTCTTTGTCTTCTCTCGTGGTAAAACAATCTCTTTTTACTGTGATGTCTGTGTGAAGGTGGCAACTAAAGCTCAGCCTTCTGTCATGGCCCATATCATTCCCGATTTAGCCTGACATCATCAAAGCTCATGCTGAACTGCCAACTTCTCTCCTTGTTTTCATCAATTTGATGCTTTTTTTCTAAACATATCCATATGTCACAACTCTGATGGCATGCCTTTCCTAGCTGTCTTTTCCTACTCCACTGTCACTATTTCATTTACGTATACAAAGATTCCTAGATCAAATACAGATCACTCAACATCCTGACATTCTCAAGAGCTGGCTATGAACTCTGATTATCACGGAAAATTTCTCCGAAAACAAGCATCACAGACTCTATTTTCTCTTTTCAGTGAGACCTCAGCCAGCATAATCTTGACATGTAGAACTTCTACATGCTCAGCCACTGGACAGCCCTACAGCATAAGGAGACAGTGAGTCATCGCTCAGAGCTGCAAGTTTCTGCAGGTGTTCTGCAATGGCAGAGAAGGTTGAAATCATAGCAGAGAGAATGGTGAGCTACCAAAAGCATACCAGGTATGACAGAAGGCAATGATGAAGCATTACAAAACCCAGCACACTAGTAAAATGCAAAGCAATGGTATGTCCTCACTCCCCAAAAGCAATTTAGGGGAGCTCAGAATGTATCAGAGGACAGGACATCCCAACAGCACAGCCCTTCAGGTACAGAACTGGTGGCAACAGCACAACCAATAAACAACAGTGGTTGGATAATGAAACACTTGCTCGTATTCCATCAGGTAATATCAAGGTAGAGGGAGATGCTTTTTATTTTAGCCCAATTCAGACAGGTTCCCACAACATTTGGTTATTAAATTCTACTGAACAAGAGGAAAAAATACCACTAACAATATCTGTCACCAGTGATCGTGTAAGAAGAAATAAGGCTGCCATGAGGTAGCACTGAAAGAAGGCATCAACACTGCAACTAGGAAAAGGGTAGGGAGAGGATTCCTGCAGAAATATCATTATGAGGGATCAGGAAGAAAAAGCCATCTACTTGGTGCTTGTTCTGAATGTTGCAATGTTGTCAAGGAAGAAAGCAGAGAAGGAAACAAAGAAATAAATCAATATGAAGTTCTTTCAGGAATGCAATGAACACAGGGGGTGCCTCTGTTTGGCAGCCCCAGGACACTTGCAGCCCTGGCTCAGATTGTGTGGATATGTTTTTGACTTGTCCCGGTCAGCAGATTAATGGCATTAACGAAGTTTCCATTAGCATCGGAGATTGGGGAGGAGGGTGAAGAGACAGAGGCGTCCAAGCGGAAAGCCACATGACTGCAGAATTGATAAGGCTAAAGATGAAACGGAGCTTCATTGGCAGAAGAGAGGCCAGGAAATGCCACTACAAATTAGCCCCAGGCCTCATTTCTTTTCCCTTCATTATCCAAACCCCTTCAGGAGAAGAATGGAGGAGGTTATGACCCTCTCCCAACACACACACACACACGCAGATATTGAGTGAGTCTCTCTCAATGAACATAGACGTGGGTGTATCTGTGTGTGTCTAAGGGTCTGTGTGTGTGGTATATTTGTGTCTAGGCAAATTTGGATTAATACGTTAAGTAAAAAACACACACACGTATTTGCATCAATACATATACACACATCTGTAAATGTCAGGTCACATGTTCTCATATCTAGAATCTTTGCAGCTAAACCATGTAATGTTTTTTCATATTAGTGGGCTTTTACTCAAAGCAGTGCCACTGAGAGCAAGGACCTTACACAATTCAGTGAAAGTTCCAGCACCAGAACATGCTGTATGTGCTCAGTGTGTATACGTTTAACTTCTATATGACTTAAAGAGTTACTGGGTATATGGAAGCTTCTACATACGTGTTTTTTCTACATACATGTTTTACTAAAGACTTATCCTCGTAGCTGCTTCTGAAGGTCTACATACAGAGCACTCTCTGGGGGCACCTACACTCTTCCACATGTATTTTTGTTCTGTGTGTATCCTCCATGTTTGCTTCTGTATTCCAACAGTTATGTGGTTGTCTCTGTGTCCCAGCTATGTCTGTTCTGTGCATGAGTGCTTTTTCTAGAAGTCTGCATACCCCAAAGAAGTTCTATTCTGTATATGTGCTCCTCTGTGTCTTTCTGTTTGTGTATCTTTGCATATATGTGTATGGCAATACAAGCATCTGTATTTGTGAATATTTTTCTGTACATTACATCCAAACTATTCTGTGTAAAGCTGTGGACAAATTTTGCTGCCTGTCCCTGTGCTTATCATTCTTGAGTATAATAAATTCTTTTGTTCCTCATGACTACATATTGCACCTGAAAATTAAAGAGTACAGGTAAACACAGAATATTGATAAGTACTTTTCATAAAAAACACACAAATTCCATTATACAGATTATGAGAACTAGCTAAGGAGAACAGAGCAGAAGGTGAGGTCCATTTTAACTAGTCATTCATAACCAGCAAATTTAGGGAGAGGAAGATGACTTCCTGTGTAGATTAAAGAATAACATTTCTCAGAGTCTAATGACATCTATGTGTTGTTAGTAAGAAAGGTTGGTTCTCTTCAAAGAGACTGTTAGCCATAGGCTACTAACATGAGAGACAACTTTGCCTAGGGGTAAACAAGAAAACAACCTCCTTCTGCGTTTGGAAAACAAAAAGAAGAGAAGAAAAAAGCCAGGGAAGGATGTGTAAATGGAGCTTTGTGCAATGGTGCTCTGTTATGTGAGCTGTATGTGACAATAGCCCTGAAACCCTATGCGAGCAAACTCATAAAAGAGGTCACTGTCTCTTTAATTAAAGCTCCCTGGTTTGAGGTTAAAAACAAACCCAGTGTTTTATGACCAGGTGTGCGTGTGAAAGAGATGGGAACCCGATCTCCAGCCCAGTGACACAGCAGCAGAGAGGAGATAAGAGAGGAAAGCTTTTTATTAAGGTGTCGCTTGAATGCTGCACCAGGCTAGGCAAACGCTGGAGGGGTAGCACACACAAGTCCTCAGGGACCAAAGCTGCAACAGGGCAGCACCAGGCCAGGGGTATGCTGGAGAGGCAGGAAAAGCCTCCAGGACCAAGCTTTCTAAACCATCAAGATCGGGACAGGAGGATGTAGGAGTATCGGCTGAAGAGGAAACACAAAGCACCAGGAATCTGCAGGGAAAATAGCAACAGTTCTCAATCGCTAAGACCTACAGAGGCAAAGACAGTGAATGTGTGTGTGGTGTCTCTCGGTTGGCAGATAACAGGGGAGAAAGAGCAACTACAGAGCCCTTGTTGGTAACCTTTTACTAAGGGCTAACCCTTAGTAAAGCAATCTGCAGGCAAGAGCCTCGTATTGCTTGTGGAAACAATAGGAACTAAATTGATCCTTGTATCTAATAAAACACCAAACCAAGATAAGAAGCAGAGACATTGCTCCCTCTTCCTGAGGCTTTCCTGTCAGTGATGTATATATTGTTCAAGACATTCATGCCTAAGACACCATTACTGACAGCAAATAAAAAAAAAAAAAAGCGCCTGGGCTTCCATTTGCCATATTATCTAATCTTTAGATCTCATTTCTAAGGTACCTGTCACTATAATATTGAACTCTAATGAAGTGTCTATATCCCATGAGTCCATTTGGTTACGGGTCCTTTCTTTACTGAGCCTCCAGCTGTCAGTCCCTATCCCTAAAACTTATCAACAAGGAAAACATCAGTCAGTTCTCTTTTATACTGGCACCGAGAGCAACAAATGCCCAACCTGAAACAGAAGACAATCCAGAATCAAATTATTGGGTTGCAGGCCACAGGCTGTCCCAGGTAGAAACATAACACAAGTCCTACATACCACTCTGTGCACTTGAAACCACATGAAACACAAAATCTGAAATCCAACTTCAGCAATGCCATGATTATCCAAAAAGTTGAAGTGACACAGCTATGTGATCCTCAGCAGACAGATTTGCTACAGTAATTACTAAAATAAAGCTGAAATGTAACATGAAACAAAAAAAAAAAGCCTTGTGAACCTACCATCTCATTACACAGCTACGTAAACAGCAACAAAATGTTCTTGAAGCACTGTATTACACACAAATGAAAGGCTAACTTGGTATTTTCTCTATTAGCATGTGGGTTTTTTCTAAACTTGTTTTAATTTGTATTTTTCTTTAAGAAAATGTGGATAGAATTTTAAGAGATACAATCAGAAGTCAGTAGAAGGTCAGCACATCATCTATGGCCTTCAGTGAAAATATCAAAGACCTATGAATAGGAAAAGCAAAGTGAGACACACAGGATTAAAAAAAGGATAGAGCAGAAAGCTGACTACAATCACAGAATAGTGTTCTATTCACATTTATCAGTCTTCTGCTGTAGATTTGAAGTTTACTTCCAGGTGAGATTATATATCCTATCTTCAAGCTGTAAAGAGGAAAATTAAAGCACAGAGAGGAGTTTTGACAGACACACAATTAGGAAAGAACCAAAGTCTCAGCCTTTTTAAAGACTGATCACTGGAGCAAGTTTCCAACAACACTTCCTCCATTTCTTGAGACTTTTCAGTACAGAAAGATGCCTTTTTTTCCCAAAACATACCAATTACTAGATTTGATTCTTAATAACTGGGTGAAATTCTACAGCCTGTGGTGTGCAGCAGGCCAGAGTATACAAGCTAATAGTCCTTCTGAGCTTGAAAACTATGAAAAATGAAGAAAAAATTTGGGCCTGGTATAAATCCATTAAAATCAATTGAATTTTACTAGGAATGGGTTTAAATCAGTTAACCTGTTTTCTAACAGAAAACAGACAAGACCCTGAACTACAGTTCTATGATTTTTGTTCCCTTGTAATGCTCCCAGTTCTCCCATACAAAGCTTACATAGTCATGACTGTCCCACTTCTTTTTACACCCACTATTAAATCTGATTTCTAATTTTCAGAGCAGCAAGGCAGATTTTTTGGTGGTATAACTCTTATTACCAGTTCCAGGTTCACAATCCATCTTTATTCAACAGTCTAAACATAATTGCCCAAGGCGACATGTATTTTGTATACAAAACAGTACAGAAATAAAACACAGGATATGTAGAACAAAGAATTTTTTGTCTAAAATTGAATTATCAAGCAAGCACTTAAAATGCTGATTTACATTGACGGCAAAAATCTTTCAAAACTGTCCATTTATTTCAACCTAGAATAATTAGCTTTCTGAAAAAACCAAATTATTCCATTTGATATTCTGAATATGAGACATATACCCTTTTAAACTAAAAGCTGTAACCCTTCCTTAAAATTTAGCTTAATTTTACTTTTTGTTTAAATGACACTAAAGTATAAACATTTCAGGTCAAATGAAAAAAAATAAAGTGCTTGTGTTAAACTAAAAGAATTCTCCTCCCACTCGCTCCATATTCTCTACTTCTTTGGTGCTGCAAGCAAACCAACAGATCAGTTATCAGAAATATCCTACCTCAATATCCAATAATCCATCTGCTTTTCCTTGGGCTAAATTTTCTTAGGTTTGCTCACTCCTGCCCTTCTGCCCCTGACACAAAAGCAAAGCAAGTGGAACCCATGTACCGATGAGTGCAAGTTAACTGGGATAACCACTTCCATTTACTCTGTGCTTGTGTAAATAGTCACATCAAGTGTGGGACTCTGGACATCTGTTTATAGTCTCCTGCTGAGCAGGAGCACGGCCAGCATCTGCTTTGTGACTGATGTCAGGTCTCCTAAACCAATATTTCAGTGGCAAGAGCGAGTTACTTCTTTTTTGGATTTGGGGTGGGTTTTGGTGGGGATTTTTTTTGGCACATGTTCCAGCTTTGCTTCTTGCCTCTTCCACCTTCATTCCCAGGTTTAAAGAAAATACTGTCTCTTGTCAGCATAATGTTTTAACTTATACAGGATTTACTGTGTTATTCATGTTTTAGGGGAAAAAAAAAAAAAATAAGCACAAGCAGCTTGGTGCCACAGTTATGAGGAGCTGATTGTCAGCCAGACCTCACTGACCTCAGTGTGGTGATGCTGATTTACACCAACAAGATTATTAAACTCTGAAAAGCTAGATAAGTCTTCTTCCCCCACACACACACATTATTAAAGTGATTAAAGCAGTAATATAGGCTACAAAAGACCTAGCTGCAAAAGCTCTGGCTTCCTCAGACCTTCCTTTGCCAGGAACTATAGCTCCTTAGATTTTTTTCCATTTTCCAGGCTGAAAATATAAATTCAGCACAACAACAATTTTTTTAGAGCACACCAACTTTTACAAACTACAGCAATTAAAAAATTTGTATGAAGTAATATTTAATTTGTATAAAAAATTCCAATTTTCACATTCAAAATTATTCCCAATGCTAAGGTATTTTCCTAGACTTTTGACAATTCAAGATCAGAAACAAATTCTCTTACAGCCCCAACCAATGTCTTAAGTTTTCTCTCACTGTAGTTCATTAAAGGTGTTTACAATTTTAATTTCTCATCCTTGCTCAAGGAATGATTTATGAGAATTTCAAGTTTTCCATAGAATAAGAAAAGCATTTCCCATCCAGATTCACTACAATTTTGTTATATCACACCACAAATACCATTGGAGATGCTACCATAAAGTAAGAGTAGTAATAACATTTAGAAAGATGTACATACACATCTTCCTAACCCAGAAGGAGCTATAAACTGGTACAGTTGGGATGGGAGAGGAAAGATAAAAACAGAAAGAGAGCAGAAACAGTGATAAAACGTAACATGAAAAAAAAACACAGGAAGAGGATAAAGAATGGGCTGAATGCACCACATAAGAGCAAAAAAAGCTCTGACCTCCTACAAAATACTCTTAGTCAAGCAGAGCTTAAGTAAAGCTTAAGGAAAACTCTGCTGGTTGAGATGACACACCGAGGGAGATTCACTGGAAGAATACCTCTAGGGAACTCCACATAGTCTATAGAGGAGAGCTAGAACACAAGACTGACTGCATTTACTCTAAGCAACGGGTCCTTGCTGCAATGCCCCCAGGCTCCCCATCCTCCTGTCAGCCAGCTCAGGGACCAGACTAGAGTATGCCACTGCTCCCTCCCTGCCTCCCTCCTCAGAGAAACCAGGGGGAACTGGTGTGTAAACTGGGGCCACACCCCTTCCTTCACATATGGGACTAAGGCAGACACATTTGGACTCTGAAGCATTTCTAGGTTCTCCAGCTTGCACATATCCATAGCAACCACAACTGAGATGCAGCAGAGAGTAGCTCAAAGACAGTTGTTGGAAAGACCATGAAAGAAACGAACTTATTCTTAAAATCTCATGGGAAAGACCAAAACATCAGCATCACTTTGCTCCTAGAAAAGACACTGTGTGCTTACTTCAGCCACTATCAGTTCCGTATTCACCAAGTTCCCTCTTTGCAGCTTTTTGTGACGAAAGAAAATAAAATCCCCCACACTCTTCTTGTAAAAGCCTGACACACCATCCCTTTCTTCCACAAACCTTTTACCTTATAAATGGGATTACAAAAGTTCCCTTCTACATTTTATCCAAGTAAGTGAAATAAGCTTAAAGTAAACGCAGGACAGTGCTATGAAAAGAGAGGCACTCACCTACTCTGTGCTACAGCTAGTGCACAACACTGATACCCTGAAACTCTCCAGAGCTAAAGACCTGAAGAAGGCACTGTAGAGATGACCCTACACTGCTTCCCTCAAGGGAAAGAATGGCTGATCTAATACCCCTTTGTAAATCTCACATTCTCCAGTCCTTGCCTCATCCTATTTTTGCTCTGTTCTTTAAATGATTTTATTTCATAAACTGTATGAAACAGAGTGAAGCCACCACAAACCACAAACAGAATTTAAAGATAATGTTGCCAGAGATTTCAAGAAAGCCAGGCTTTCACTCCCAGTGCCTTTCACTGGCTTTATTGATAGTACTTGGAAAAACTGAGTAGAGACCAACAGTTTTTACCCATGCTAGTACATGTCCTAACAAGCAGGTTCTCTTCATAACCCAGTCCCCCTCCCTCTGTTCCCACCTCTTTTTCTCCACTGCTGTTCTCCTACCCTGGCTTTTGTTCATTTCTTCCCATGTCTTTCCTTCACTTCTGCTTCCCCTCTCCCCCATTTCCATTCCAAAAGTTCTCAGTTAAAAGCATTGCCTGAAGCAAGATCACATCTCCAATAAGAGAGGCAACTTCATTACAGTTTAACATAAAAAGATCAGCTGATATTGATCCATAATTTGGACAAGTGCCATGATATTGACAGGAAGACAAAATAAGTTAGAATGGCCATGTTTCAAAAATTCTGTATGTACACTCAATCACTAGAACAGAAATTGCAGCTGGGTATATAATAATACAGCCATGTTCTCTATTTCCCCTGTAGATCAATGCTAATATGAGGAGGGCCACAGAAGATGGATGTTGCCGACAGAAAACCTTGAAATTCCAGGTTAGGACTTGGGTGGCTTTATGGATAAAAGAGTGTGTTGTGCAATGGTAGTCTAATTTAAATGTGAAAGATCAAATTCCTTCCGTAATAGCTAAGAATGCTCTACTTCAAAGTAGTCACTTTTGCCTTAAGATTTGTTGGAGAAAACAGAAACTGACCCTATTTCCTGCCTTAGACAAGCACCTGGGCTTTTATTTCACACACCTAGAGGATGCCAGTACTTAGTGGGCTAGGCAGCCATAGGACAGTAAATCCTGACATGCTCATAGATGCATAGACAAATACATATGACCTTTCTGTACATTACTGAACAACCACTCTGCTAGAGGGTAATTTTTCCAGAAGGTAGGCAGTGGCAGGAGAGACAGGATATTTCTTTCTGTTACTTCTTACTAAAAACGATTTTGCCAGACTACTGCAGTGCCACAAAAATTCTATCCCATGCTGGCTATGTTTCACTAGGAAGGCTTATAACCCCCACATAACAGATAGCTCAAACTGGTAGGCAAGAAGCAAGCACTGGAATTTTAGCACCAAAAATACAATCCTCTACCATTTGAGTTAATTCAAACAGATATTTACTGTAACAGATATTTGGTCTTTGTACAGACCATAAAACAGCCAGACAAGGTATTATACGTGCACTTTGCCAAGAGCAATTATTTTTTCAGTACTTAACTCTGTTAAGGTCAAGTTTCCCACACACACCTCTACCATAACAAGGTTGGATCCAATCATGGTTCACATGGGAGGGTTCCACAGGACTACAGGCCACTAAAACAATGCTAGCATTCCCAGGAAGCTAGCACCCAAAAAATGTCAGCTGCGAGACATGGACCTCTACCATTTCTGCCTGAAAATCGGCTGTAGCAAATAACAGCAAAGATCTTACTTCCACTGTAAGCCACCTATTTGAGACTAACATAACTCACTCAGCAATGCATTGCACACTATTCCTGATTATGCTGGAATACCAAGTAATTGAAGAGAAATAATATGCATCAAGGACTAAGATTTTGACTAGGATTTATCCCTTCCTGTTTCCTCAGGACTGACATGTATTCATCTTCAAGGCTGAGGACTAAAAGCCACACAGTTAACTCAAAACTCTGATGTTGCATTGGTAAATCCTTCCATATAAAAGGAGATAGATATATATATATAAAAACCTATCTCTTCCTCTGCTTTCACTACCCCTATTCAGGAAGCTTCTTCAGTACTTTGAAACAACACATTCATGTTGCTAACATTACATTGTATGAACAGAGGGTATTCTAAAAGATACGTAGTCTGAGTCATTCACAGAAATTGTTCACTTTCACGTTGTTCTGTAAAGCAAATTCACTTCCCAGAAAAAATGCTGCCCCATCAAAACTTCAGTGCACATTTCAGCCTTGATCTGAATCCAAACTCCACAACTAGCCTTTATCTTGACAACAAGCTAAACCTTTATTCAGATACTCCTGCGTTTTCTGAGCTGCACAAAACTCATGCTGAGGTCTGTGACTCATACCCATGATTAGTTTAGTTAGATTACAGACAGTTTTGATGTCTGGGTTCTCAGTACCATACTGCAATGTTCAGGACATGTACAGGAATGGTGAAGGAGGGGACTGTTAACCACATTTCTACTGATTACAGATTATTATAGACCTACCTGCAGAGGGACTGTACCAGAAGAAATTGTCTAAGAGCCACAGGTCTTCAGAGCACCCTTAAACTCTCATGAAATCCCATCCAGCAAGCTTTAACTGCCCTTTCACCTTGCTCTTCCTCCTTCCTTTGGAGCCCATCTGGCTAATGGTCAGAAGTGAGGACACCTGTGCACAAAGCCACTGAAGCTGGGAGATTATTTACTAACTTTGCAGGTTTAATTCCCATCCGAAGCACCTGCTGTTGGCCCTGACACACGTGAATCCACTACCGGTGGCCCTTGGTTCACCTTTTTCGCTGTTTGTTCTGTTAGCCCCACTGGCCGCGGCACTAAGGCTCCCAAGCCTTCCCTGGGATGCTGCAAAGCTCCTACTGCGGCCTCAGAGTGGCACCTAGTGCTGAGCTGCTGCTCTGCTCCTCACCAGCACCCCTCGGCAGCTCCTCACACTGATTAGTGCACTTGCTACCCAAAAATCAGGGGGAAGAACCTGGTCTGGGACAACAAGCAAAAGAACTGGGCTACCTCAAGGAAATGAGTGCATTTCTCATAACCTGAAGGATTAATTAATTCCACAGAAGGCAATCAGCAATACAGCAAAATTAAAAAGGGAGTTCGTTTACCCTCCTGATTAAGCAGACTGTGCTGTATGAAGAGGGTAATTTCTAGGCAGCCCAAAGCAGATGGCATTTTCTATTTAACAGCATTCACCCTCCACTGTGCACTTGTTACATTGGTTTTACCAAACATTTCCTCGATGCCCATGCACGTTCTCAGATAACTGGAAACTTTTGTTCACTGCTGCTCAAAATAAATTTGTCTCCTAACCCTAACTTTTCAAACTCATTTCCCCTCTTCTTCTGTCTGCCAGCCAAACCTAAAAAGCAGAACCCT
This sequence comes from Chaetura pelagica, assembly GCF_000747805.2. NCBI lineage: Eukaryota > Metazoa > Chordata > Aves > Apodiformes > Apodidae > Chaetura > Chaetura pelagica. The sequence goes on along the minus strand of NW_009953758.1, from coordinate 4,383,037 downwards.
CCAAGAGCAGGGCACCAAAAGAAGACAAGGAACTGAATGCACATCCAGGGAATGTTATCCTGACATCAGAAATAACAGCTATCAGAATCCAAAAGACACAAATTGCCTGGAGCTCTTGAGGGAACTCCTGAAGACAGCATCCTTGTTTATTTATTTATTTGTTTGTTTGTTATTACAGGTTTTACTCAAGTATAATTTTATGGTATATAATTTAATCAGGATGCTCTGTAGGCAAGTACCTTATCCCAGCTGAGTATGTTTCCCTTTTTCAGTCTGCCTGAGATGAAGTGGTTGGATATGTTAAAGAAAAGCTACATAATTTTATAAGGGTGCAGCTTTTTAATACAGTTTTTAATAGCAGATCTCAAAGTGTTTTAAGAAAAGAAAGGTCAAATGTTGCTTGCCTTACTTTGACCATCTGCAAAATGAGGATACTACCTAAAGACAGAGGGAGGCAAGGATTAGAACCCAAGTGTCCAGAGCTCTGTCCAGTATAGAAATAGTTAGATTTTTCCCATTGCAGCCAAACAAAAGAAATACATCTGACCAAAAGAAATCAGAGATAGCAGTAAGACAGAGTGCTTAAACCATGTTCCGATCCTCTCAATTTTTTAGTTCTGCCAACTACAGAAGTCAGGTATTTATTACGTAAATTCAGAGGCATGTTCAAGTATAGATAGATATGTAGCATAATTTTCCAGTTCTTAAAATTCCTCTAAATCAGGGAAAGCCTTCACTCAAGAATTCTGGCTGAGTTAGCCGCTACAAAAAATAGAAAATAAAAATTACTTTCACATACGAATGCAACAGAACAGATCCTGTCAGATTTTATTGATAATATACATGACAAACTAACAAGCTCCTAATAAATTAAATTCAAAACAATTTGGCCTTGGCCTGGCAAACTGTCCAAGCTCTACATGGGCACATGGCTGAGAAATATTCAAGAGTCAGGAAGTTCTTCTTGGTAGGAGAGCCTGCATTCACAGACAAAATGCAAGAAATCACAACAATATTGATGCTGGAAATGTCTATTGCTTCAGAACAACACAAGACCATTAGTAGCAGACTATTGTCCGAGGCTGGCCCTGTACCACACTTGCCAGAAAGTGTGTGTTGTGAGAGTGACACACAATGACTAAGAGCCAGTCTGTTACTGAACTCTCCCTAGCTACACCTACCAGAAGCTCAGAAAAGCTGTCCAATATAGAGCACACAGCACTTAGAAGATCTGCACACAGCACTTAGAAGATCTGCACCCAGGACACCGCACCCACATACTGAGCAGCCTAAAAGTTCCTCCTAGCTGTGAGATCATCTGACACTGGCAGCTGGGAAGTTCTTTTGCTATGGCAATCGCCAGGTTTAGAACTCCTTTTTCCACTGGCTTAAGTACATCACCATCCTATTTAACTGCCTCAAGGACCTTCTGCAGAACAAAAGCCTCTTCAGATCTCTGCAGTATCATCTTCTTACTGCTCCTCTGCAGTTAAACAAGTCAAAGGAGCAGCTCCAGATAGATTTATAGACTATATATAGGCTACCTTTTCTTAGCATGTTGTCAAAAGAGACTGAAAAAAAAACCTTTGTTCCCCAATAATTTCATTGTTTCATATCCTGAAAAATGCTCCTAAGTAACCCACTTCCAACTCTATGGTGAGTCAAGAACACAAATTCCTGACTTCTTTTTCTGGCTCAGCCAAACTCATTCTGAGACTTTTGGAAATACATGGCAACTTTCTGTGCTCCAGCCTACTGTATATAAAATTATAAGACGCAAATGTAAAACACAATTCCTTGACAGAAAGATGACAAATTATTCATTTACTTATTATTCACACAACTCACTATTTATTTTCAGATAAATTGCTCATTTCTCTGTCACAAAAAAAAAAAAAATTAAAAAAAATCAAAAGGCTTTATACCTGTGGACACTAAAAAGCTACAAAAGTCACAGTACAGGAATTAAACAGGTGTGTTTGTCCCAGACAACCTCAGAATTTTCTGTTATTTGAATACAAGACCCTTGTAATGGTGATAAGATGTACATGTAGCAGTAAATAAGAGGAGGCAAAGAATGAAAAAAAGAACCAAGGAAATATTCACACAGAGCTTTCCTGTTACCCAGGAAGAGTAAAGACAAGAAGGTTCAAACAAACCTAATTGTAATTTCGAGATGCAGATTAATTTATCCATAAGACTCTGAAATTGAGTCTGAGTTTTCCCAGGAGCAATAGAAAGAAACATCTTTTGGATTTCAAATTAAGCACATTTGTAATCAACTGCGCAAGATATACAAGAGTACGGCAACAGCATTTTCAGAGTTCAATGACGTTTCCCGTTGTCTGCCTTCTGTAACGCACCCAGCAGAGGGCTCTAGGACTCCAGGCTTGCTTGTTGTTCGGAAAAGTAGAACTTCGAAGTTCCTACAAAACTGGAACCGAGAGCGCTGGAACTGAGCAGAAAGTCTGCTAGAGGTGAGAACTTGCGAAGGGGTTACGGAAGTTCTTTACATTTCTGTTAGGCTTTGGGACTGAACACTCATCGCTGTTTAAAAAATAAAATTAAATTAAAAAATTAAGAAAGGGTCTCTGTAGAGGCCTGAACACAATCACATTAAAATGCAGTTTGGTTTAGTAAGAATAAAAGCAATAGACATAAATTACAGCTATGCCCTTGTATTCCAGGCTTTACAACAAGGAAGAGAAAATATTTTGAACAGTCTCAAGGACACATATGAACATGTGATAGGAGAAACTAAAAAAAAAAATTGGAAATAAAGCCAGAATATTAAAAAAAAAACCCAGTAATGAGCTCCTTTCTGCAGATGAAGCCCCATCACTGCAGCCTTTCAAAGCTAGAGCAGATAAAAATTGCAGAATACCCACTGTAGGGAACATGCCTGCATTAACCAGGGAGCAAAAGCAGGAGGAAAAGACACTTTTTTCTTTTTCTAATTTAAAGTAAAATGTAAAAGAGAAGCATATGTAACAGTTAAAATTACTTACATACAAATATAATTGAACCCCCATAATAAAATGCCACAGAACAAACGTATTTCAAGTACATTATACAACAAGGAGTTAATAATAAGCTGGAGAAGGAACGATTTTCCTCTGTCTTGATTCAACACACTTGCATTATTAATCACGTTTGTGAAAGAATATGAAACCCATCAAATAATCAGATGTTGTGCTAACCTCCCTGGTTTGCAGCAGCCTGTAACTGACAAGTAGAAGGGTTCTCCAAAAACAATTTCCTGCCCTCTTGCTCCCTCAGGCCTGGACCCTCAGCAAAGAGTGTGTTTTGTATGTTTGTACAGGGAATCCCTGTGGAGCTTTCGTTGAGCTTCAGGTCAAAACCCTCTGAACTTAACTTTAAACTGGGAAGATATTATTAGATGCCATATTTCTCCCTGTATCTATTACCAGTACTACAATAGTGGCCATCTTTCCATTTGTGTAAATGAAAGATAAAATAAAAAAAAATTAAAAAGAGGAACAACCCTCTTAGATAATTTTGCATTAGAGTGAGGGGGGAAGGTGAAATATCAAATTGCAGCAAAGTATACTGAAAGAGAGAAGTCTAAGTAGTTATAGGAGAATTTCAGTGGCATTTTAACTTCCTTAAATTTTCTCAGACCTCTGCTTTGAACCGTGATGGGGTTTTTCCCTCCCTTCATTACCCTCAGGACAGACTGCCCTAAACATCAGCCAGGGTGAGGATCAATTGCAAAGTATTTGTAGTAGGAAAAATAAACAGATCCTGTCTGTTGTTCTGAAACCTACGATTTACCAGTCATAGGATTTGTAAGGATTTACAGTTTTTCTGAACTAATGGCCCCCAGGTTTCCAAACAAGACAGGGAAACTACATAGCAGACTGAGGCAAAACAAATAAATCCTTAAACTCTGCTGATGGATAGGGTGCTATGAACCACCTGTGGAAAAAGCTGGTAGAGTCTGTTTAGGAATCTCTGTTCCAGTTCAGTCAAAAATTCGCCAGGGAAGTTAGGTCAGACAGGGTAACTGCAATTGTTTCTCTTAGCTTTAAAGGTTGTTAATTTCTGGGGGCTTTACATGTGCTGCTTCATTTTCTTAAAAAATTCCCCTTCCACTTCACTGCGATGGAATCCAATTTCCACAGTGTACCTGCCCCAAGAGCATTGTCAGCATGTCCTTTATACAGTGGGGTCACACAAGTTGAAACTTATCTTAGACATCAGAGGCTTAATGGGGGATTTTCAAACTATTTCCCAAACTAAAGTAAAGCCACAGATCAGAGGACAGATAACACAGCATAGCTGGTTAGTTTCAGTTAATGTATTGGTAAGTGCAGCAAAATGCAGTCACAAGCAGCAGAATTCAAAGACAGCGACCACTCCTACAATTAAGTATGTTCATATGTCAAGGGAGGAATGCATATACATTTAAATGGAATTAAAAAAGGGAAACAGGCTCCATTCCTGATGACACCAGAGTGAGTGGGGGGTGATGCTGCTCACCCAGCTGGTGTTACTCTGGATTTTTCTTGGTGCTGCCAAAGGCAGCATCAGGGTCATTTGTTTGGAATTTAGCAACACACTACTGAAGAGCATGAGTCAGACAGTAACGCTGCCTTGCTGCTTTAGGAGTTTTACGAAGAAGCACCTGGCATGCCAGAAATACTTCTCCAAAGCTACTGCAGGAAGTAAAGTAGCTCAGGAACAAGTCATCTAGGAGCTGCTCACCTGACTGGGGGCCTGCAGCAAGCAGGGCGAGAGCCACAGGACTGCCCCCCAGCCCTGCAGCTCCTGCAAGGCCCGAGATCCGCCCTGACACAGCGGCTGAGGGACGGGGTGGAGCAGGGAGACGTTTTACAAGAGGAAACGGAGGCCGGAGCGTCTCCCAGCTCTGCAGGCAGCGGCGGCAACAGCTGCGGCGGGGGAGCGGCTCCCCGGCGAGCGGGCCAGCCTTCCCCGAGCACTGCCCAGACGCGATGCTGCCCCTCCCGCTGCCTGCGTGGCCCGGCCCGGGAACGCGGCC
>NW_009953758.1:4364967-4377481 GCF_000747805.2 Chaetura pelagica | reverse complement strand
GGGGCTGCGGAGCCCGGGGGGGCTGCAGGCTGACGGGCGCGCTGTGCTCGCGTCCCGGCTGGGCATTTCAGTCCGAAGGGTACAGCTCTGCCCTTTGCGACACGGGAGGCACCACGAGTGACAAAAAGCATAAAGGCTCTTGTGATCCCTGTCCAGCTCATTCGGCTTTCCCTTCCCATAAAGGGCTTCCTCACTCCCGGCTCGGGCCAGGCAGGCACAGCATGGGCTGCCGACTGCCCTGCGGGCTCTGAAGCACCAGCAGCACTGCTCAGGTAAGGGCCCCGTGCCCCTGCTGTCCAGCACAGCTCCGGGGCAGGCAGAAGCCTGGCCGCTGCCCTTACTACCTTGTATCACCGTCATTTAGTGGGACGGAGTTACTAATAAAAGCCTAGAGATGACCTCCAGAATTAGCTGCTCCATCATTTTTCTAGGGATGGAGGTGGGGCTGGCTGGGCTGTAGTTGTCTGGGTCCTTCTTGCCGTTTTTGAAGACAAGGTCCTTTCAGGGACTTCTTCAACAAGCAAGGAAAAAAAAAAATGGAAGCATGGACATTACATCTGTAAGGTATTTCTCAGCCTGGAAGGTTTATTTTAAGCTAGAAAAGTTTCAGGAGGTAAAGTAGTTTAGTGGAATACAGCCTCAGCTCACTCTGTCCTGCAGGTCTGGCTTCCAGGAGAGCACTGAGGCTGTGTGTCACAGGCTGCACTGAGAGCTCCTTATATCCCAGGAACACACACACAGAGCTGCATGAGATGTGCCCAGAGCTTTCTCATAACAAGCTTTCAGAGCACTGTGAACCATTCCTGTCCCATTACTTAAAAACAATTACTGAAACTTAGTTAAAGGAACCTCAAGGTGTTTTAGTCAATCCATCAGTCAGATCAGATTTACCTAAACTGTATGTAACGTGTCCTGAGAAACGTCTGAGGTGTACAACACCCACCTCCCTCTACTTGCAGAAACCTCAGCTCACTGGTAGTCAAACTTAAGATCTTACGGATTTCCAAGGGTTGAAGGTCTCTTGTTCTGACACTGCAAAACTGTGAAGCTGTAGCTGAGGGCAGAGCAGTAAGAATACCATTTATTGACCATATGTTTAAAAAAAAATAGATTCTGTGCAACATATTAAGCAGAGCTCACGTTATAATGACAAGAAATACAGAAGAACTTGCATAAAGTTTGAATCAGCTGACAACTACCAAAGTGATCTTAAAATCTACACTGCGATTATGACTGGAAGTTTAAAACGATGGTCACACCTTTTCAGTAAAAGTGAGCTCTCAGGAGAGTGATTTCTTCTGCCTTGGGTTTTAGATTGTTCCATGCATTATAAATCACTCCTCCACAAGACTGTGCACGTAGGATTAAGCCCTTCTAGTAAATCTCCCTCTTAACTATTGCAGGTCAGCATTAGAAAAAATGTGGCATTTGCAGGTGAAATATATAAAGTGTTTTGGTGTCTGCAGTTGGGTGTGTGTGTAGGAATATGCAAAGGAACATCAATTTATTCCTTGAATAATCAGTTTATTAATGTTTGTATGTAGGTTTTTAATCAGCTCCCTCTACTTCAAGAAAATACCCACTGAATCTGACAGGCTGGAGGACCTTCAGGACTTGCCCTTCACAAACCTCATTAAGTCCGGACTGTTGTGCACTACAGATCCCCCAGATGTTAAGTTTTGTAAGGACTGTTTACGTGGGAATAAAAAAATCTGTCCCCCATAGTAATAAATAATCAAATGCAAGTGCATTTGTCTCTCTTGGTGCTTCTGGTTTTATAGTAACGAAGATGGGTTCTTCAGGCAAAAGGGCGATGGCTGACTCTTTGAAGAAATGCTTGATCACCTAGCTGCTTTCTGTCCCTCAGTGTAAGACTGTGATTTTGTCATGTAAAGGGTTTCCTTTCTCAAAGGCAGGCTAAAGGTGGCAGCTTGCCTTCTCTGGTTGTAAACCTTAAATCCAAGTGTGCTGGTGGATGGATTTGTCTGAGATGCCAGAGAGAATTTATACCCCGTGGTTAAAAGCTGCTGCCTTCTTTCCTCTCAGAGACAAGAAAATAGCTTTTGTTCAGGTACAGCATAGTAACTCTACAGCAAAATACCTGAATATTTTCAGACACTTCATACCAGCATTTCTTGTGTTGTCAGAGGTCAAGACCAGTTAGTGGCTGGCCATAGCTATGGTACTTCTGTTGCTGAATTATTTTTTGCTGTGTTTTTCTTGTCTCAGCCTGACACTTGCGTGCAAGTGCCTTTGATTAAGGAGATGAGTGACTTTGCCTGTTCTATTGATCAGAATAAATTACCAGCAGCTAATTTATGGACCTCACAAAGGTGCCTTTTACATGGTGAATTGTGCTCTGTTGTTCAGGTAATTGGGTTGGCAGGAAATGTTATTGGTTACTATACAGTTATCTCTTATAGAATATTGGCCTGTTTCATGAAAATGGACAAAATCTTTTAGACTTCCAGTTCCCAGGATGTCATGAAGACTCTGAGTAAGAAGGAAATATGCATTTCTCATGATAGCAGTGACTGTAGCAATAACATACTGACTACTGTATGTTGATCTCCCATCGCTGATTTCTGTAAAAAAGATAATTACTTCACTCGCAATTGCGAGTTCAGGGTGCTTGGTGGTTGCCAGCATTTGCAGATTCTGCTTAAAATGGAGGGAAAACGTGCTGCTTAGAACATTATTCATGCCAACAGTGAGATTCAGAATCTTGTAATTGCCATTTTGATGTCTGAAAAGGAAAAAAGGCTGCTCACCAAAATGGTGACTTGAAAAAATCTAGGTATGTTTTAAATATGACAAAGATAAACTTGGTTCTGTTACACCCCTAGAGAACACACAAAACACACAGAAACAACAAATGGGCAGCAAGAAGGTGTTTTTACATGAGGTTTTTACAGCCAGCTTCCATGCTCGCAGGCCATGACATCTGCAAAAGTGAGAAAAATGCAAATCAAGGATCCCTGTGAGACTGGAAAATAAAAGCAGCTCAGGAGCTCACTTTGGTGTTTGTGTGAAGAGCTTGTTCCTGAAAAAGCTTGGACTCCTGTTTTCCTCTAATGCTGTGAAATGGGAATTTTCTAATTGGAATTACAAGAAGCAAGGAGATTTTTTAGCTTAAAGATCAAACAGAAAGATCAAACAAATAGTCCTTTGATGGTGCCTTCCTCTGGCTGCTTCTGCATGTGCTGTGTTTGAGTACGTGTGTTGGTCATACCATGGTATGGCATTTGTAACTTGCTCCTTTCCCCCAGTGAGAGGCACATGTAGAGAAGAGGACAGTGGAAGGATTGTTACTAATAGTAGCTGCAGGAAAGTTCAGATGGCTTTTATGTGTAGGTTTGAACGCAGTGAAAACAGGGGCAGTTCTTCTATAGGAGTATGTCTCTCCTTCCTCAGAAGAAGTCAGTGCTTACACCAGGAGTTTGTCTACCCAGCAGCTTTGTAGAGCCCAGAGAGATGGAATGGTTAAGGAGCAGCTTTTCTCTGCCTTGCTCAGTCCAGGCCCAGTACTGATAGCTGAAGGAGGACTGTGGGCCGTCTCCCTCTGCCATTGCTTCTGTAGGAGCTCTGTGATTTTTAGAACTCCCCTGAGTTTTGGGTTATCAAGCACCCCTTGTTGCAGCTGCATGAACTGCAGAATGGCCTATTTACCAAGCACAACAATAGGCTCCTGTTTGGGCAGGATTCCACTGGTAGTCCATGAGTGACATGGAGACCTCTGATATTTTGGCTGGCGGACTAGTTGTCTGTGCCCTGCTTGGTATTTCTGTGTAAAATATGCTCTAGGTTGTCCTTTCTTTAGGAGACATTACCCTTCCTCCCACTCATTCCTGAATCACTGCCAATGCTCTTAGCTGTGAGGTCCACCCCTTTCTGCACTGAGCGTAGAGACCCGCTGCTGCTGTTCCCACCAGACAGCACCAGTATTCCAGCCCAGGAGGAGTCTCCAAGGTCCTGCAGCTGGACACGTCTACATTTCCAGATTTGCTTCTTGAAGTGAACACTTTAAAAGTACAGTACAGCTGCATACTGCCCGCATCAACATGAGCAGGAGAGGCCCTGGGCTGCTTTGGGCTGTTATTTGCAGTGGATCCTTATACTGCTGCTTTTTTGGATATCTTTGCCTGCTGACAAGACACTTTGAAGGAGTTTTAATTGTTCTGGTGGGAAGAGGACACTTGTCTATACCATGCCTACCTCCTGATCTTGTCGATATTTTGATCTACTTCTTGCCTTTGAAATTACATGGAGGGTTTTTTTTTTCCTTCTCTTTTTTAGAGAAAAAGGTTTAGAGATATGGAGCTTGAAAGAATAATTCAAGACACACTGACACACTTCATCCAGTCCCACATCCCTGCAGCAGACCTCAGGTATGTTGAGATAGGAAGATCCAATATCCTTGTTTTATCTTGAACTCTGCATTAATTGTCCCTCTACACACTATACTGAACTTTGTAACTTTCCTGTTATTTGTGTTGCTTTTCCTCAAGGCAGATGCAGGATGCAGGTAATTTGCACAGGCTCTGATGTGGGTGCTTGAGCAACCACCATTTAGCATTACAACCTAGCAACGTCATTTCTTTGACGAACAAGATGATTTATTTCCTGTCCAGTAATACACATTAGAATTTAGGATTCCCTTCATTCACAGTGCTCCCAAAGAGCTTTCTGAGCAGCATAATGTTAAGTCAGGGCTCTCCCTGTTTTGAACTCTGCCTGCATGCAGAGATACAGCCACCTTGAGGCTGGAACACAGCAGCTGGTTTTGCAACCAGCGGCAGCAGTGACACAATGTGGAGAGAAGCAGAGGACACTGCATCTCACAGAAATTGCAACTTGACAGAAAATTACTACCTCTCCTCAAACAACAGTCAACATAGAAAAGTCAGGGTTTGAGCTCATAGAATATTTTTGTTTGCTCAGCTGAAGTACTTATAGAAGCACAGCCTGTGGGCACACGCTAGGGCTTTCATGCAGTGCTGCCCAGGAAGGAGGATGGCATGTAGTATTGTATCTGTAAATGCTTCCCACTCCACCACTGACCACCTGCTACCTGGCTTTACTGATGAGATCTGCCCAGAAGATAAGATACAGTTCATATAGGTCCTTCTGCTGCTCTATTAAAAAGACAGAAGGTTACAGGGAATGGGGATAGAGAGAAAGGAAAAAATGGGCCTATTGACCCTGGTTCCATGTCCTCTGTCTCCAGCGGGATGGATGATGTTTTCTTCTCTTATATCACGGGTGTCCTGGAAGAGCTAGGCTCACCAGAGCCTTCTGAGGAGACCCTTGACATGGACACCTTTGTGGAAATGATGGAGGCATATATTCCTGGTTTTGCAGAAATCCCCAGGTATGTGAACTTTACTGCTTTGTATCTACATGGCTTGCACTGGGAGCCCATACACCATAAATTCTTTTGTTATACTTAATTGAGGATGTATCAGTATCACACCTCTGCCATTATGATTAAGTCAGGGTTTGCCTGAAGATGCAAATGCTAATCCCAGTATAGTTTGCAAGTAGGTCATTGGTGATCTGAAATACCAGTTTATTTTATTGGGCATCCTTTCAAGCCTCATCTTTCTGTAAAGAGGTAGCCAAGTAGGATAGGCAGATGCTTTTAATAATGCAGCTTCTGTCTCTTGCAGTGGGGATGTCTGTGAAATGATGTTCTCCCTCTCGGAAAGGCTTGGTGAAGCTCGCAACAAAGGTGAGTTGCACAGTTTCAGCACAAGAGGGTATATTCTGCTCATACTTTCAGTCTTAGTGTTTGAGTTGAGCAATGGCACAGGATAAAATACGATCTTGTTTGCCACAGTTAGGATTTCACAGAATAGCCTGAACTGGTTGACAGTTTTGGTTTGTTGTTGTTATTGTTTTTTTATGTTAGTCAGGTTTTTGATATCAACACATGGAAGGCTTGAGTCATAAGGAATACTTTCCAAGACATCCTGGGTGAAAAACACTTGGTCAGATCTACTAACACCTCTGTTGAGATCAAGTCCAGAGTAATAAGGAGGAAATAGCAGGTACAGGGCTGCTTGTTGAAATTCTGCTGTAGGTTATTTCTGAAAGTGGGAACTTCTGCCTGCTTCTCATAGCCATCTGCCTAAGAGACAGGTATCTCTAGGTAGTCTGTGTCAGATGCATCAATAAACAGAGAATCCAACTGATTAGGTGTATCACTTCTAGACACCAAGCATCCTCAATGCTCACTTCCCATTCACCTATGAACCCTGCCACAAGTGCAAAATTAGCAATTATGTGCTCTGGCCTGCACTGTGCAGGACTGCAGAAGACTACACTATCCCAACAGGCCTTTCTCACCTTAGCATTCCCAGATCAGCTGTGCTTCTTTATTAATCAGCCCCAAAAATATTTTCCACTGAAGAATAGATGGGTGAAGGGCCTGAATATTAAACCTTTCAAGACACACCCATCTGGGCTTTGCTTCTCTAGCAATGTCACTACTGTCTTGCCAGAAGGCTACACAGTGTAGAACAGACAGTCCTTTCTTGTATTTTACCTGCTGCTTTCTTGAACTTGACTGCTCTCCTCTGGTCCTCTGCATCCTACCCTTTGAGGATTCTGATGTAGCCAGGGTGTCAAAGGACATCACCATCCTAGTTTGAGAGAGGACAGAAAAGAGATGAAATGGTTATTCTTATAGTGACACAGATGGAGCCTGTAAATGAGAGATGTGTCAAAGTAACCTGGTCACAGGATGTGAGTGGCTCATATACAGCCTGGGAACTACCAGTGTGTATCCCCAAATTTAAAACCACACTTTAGTTCAAACTTAGAGCAAACACCAGGGAATTCTTAGAATCTTAACAAAAATACTTTAAATATCCACAGCCTAAGTGCTAGAGGACTGAGAACTACAATTATAATTGAATTTGCAAGCAGCCCACACCTAGTAAGGCAGCATTTGGGCACTGCAGCACGTGCTAGCATGGCCTTCCTGCAGGTCAGTGCGAACAGAACTGCAGCTGTCCCTGCTGAGAGCAGGAGGAACAGTAGGACTTCCCCTTGTCACTGAAGGGATTTACTTTGGTACATGATGCACTAGCAATCTAATGCCAGCAGAAAGCACAGAACTCTAGTTTTTGTGGGGCTGTTCCTCAGGAGATATCCCTATGTCTTTAAGAAAAGTGTGGCCAAAAGGCTGTGGAAGGCGGGAGTGAAGCACCTTCTGAAGACCTGCTCAAGGGCCAGGAGACTGGAGCTGGAGCCTGCAATGGGGAAAGGCTGTGCTCTCCAACAGACGGAGCCAGGGCCCAGGTATGAGCACCCTGCAAAGGAGCAGGAGCACTGGGGACAGTCATGCAGCTACCAGCACCACCTGAGGGTACTTTCTGTCTCTGGAGGCAACCACAGCACAGACTGACACAGCATCACTGGTGCCTGTGATCTCCATTGTATGCCCTGAGCAAGACTGTCAGTAAGTGGAAAAAGAAAACTATGTGCTGACAAAAGAGTGTGAGCCATCGCTCTGGCTCATCCTTTCCAGAGCTGTGGCTGGGACTGCCTGTCCCAGTCCCCTTGGAGATCCTGCAGCATCACCGTAGGGATGCCTCTGCAGCACTCACGAGGTTCCACCCTGCTTCACGCTGTTCCCCTAGTCTCACACCACAGTTTGAACTGGATCACCATTTCTCTCCCCAGGTCTCACTCAGTATCTGCACAGGTAGCAGTCACACCTGGGTGTCAGTCCCAAAGACACTGGTCCCACCCTCAATGACCCATGCTGTGCATCTAATGAGCTATGCAGCACTGAGTCATTGGCCCAGCGATCCTGATCCTGCATCATCATCCAGCATGACCCATGCTACAGGCATTGCAGCACCTGCCAGATCCACCCTCCTTCCTTTCCCCACTCACTGCTAGCTGTTTCTCCAGTACCGATATCTTCCTGCTCTGGATCGCATTCTGTGACCACGGCCTTCTTGCAAATGCTGCTGCTGTACTTTCTTCTGATGTAGGCACAGGTCACTGTCTAGCAGTGCCTTCCCCTTCTGATCAAAGCACACATAACTTCACAAGGTGACCAGGAGTTCAAGCATTTGCACCACAATGTCCAGAAAGCTTGTTCCTAAGGAGACACATCACATGGTCACATAGATGAGCCAGCTCACAGCAGCCCTACCAAAAAGAAAGTTGAAATACAGGGGGGAGAGATTAAAGGAGAGTGGTGCTTTGTCCTTACAAAGATACAATCCTGTTAGCTTCAGGAATGGGACTTGATCATGCTTGCAAGGAGAGTGAACCTTCAGCTAAGGGCAAGCTGAATTTTCTGACTTAATGTAAAACCAGAGAAGTTTTTCAAAACCCTTTTCAGTAGCCCCCTCCTTACTACATCCCCAAATTAACCTCTTGTCTCTTGCTCCAACTAGGAGGATGATGACTTGAAGGATGGGGTAGAGCTTCTGCTGGAGATGTTCCCAGCCTGTACTGTGAGCCAGGCAGAGAAGGCACTTGGCATGGCATTGGGGAACTTGGAGGAGGCAGTGCAGTTAATTGTGGAGGAGAAAGTGGAAATTGGTCCAGCAGGTGTGAGTGTGAAGGTACTGTACTCTGAGCTGGGTGGCAGTGGGCTGAGGAACAGAGCTCATGGACACACACAGGTCCTGGCTATCTGTTGCAAGCAGAAGCTTTGAGCACAGGAACTTTGTGTGTGAGCCAGGGGGATCACCCAGAGCAACACCCCTCTCTCTCCCTTGGCTGAGTGCAGGCTGTGCCCACAGCCAGGTCAGCACCCCTGCAGAGCTGTTGCTGGCACCCTGCTTTCCACAGGGGCTGGAACGTTGCACCAGCAGCTGGGCTCACCAAGCTAGCAGGGGGGAAGCTGTACCCACCATGTCTTGTGCTACTCACCCGTCTGCCTTGTCTCCTTCCAGGAACTGGCACGGCCCCGGAGAGCACCCAACCATGAGGAACTAAAACAGGTTATTCTACAAAAGTAAGTACCCAGCAGCAAAGAACCCCTTATTCTGCTCCCAGTAAAGGTGGAGGTGGCAGTTTGGGGAAGATCTGCATGACAGTGTGGTCTATAAAGAGCCTGGGATGTACAATGCTTAGAAAGGATGCCATGAATCTGATTTGGGTATAGCAGAGCACATCTAAGCACAAAGACAGTCATCAGGAGGGAAAAAACAGGTCTGGGTTTCTTTCAGAGCTCTGGCACTGCTCTAGGAACAGGCTACCTGCACCAGCTGGGTCACAGCACTGGCTTTGTGAGGTTTCAGCCTCCTACTGGTATAGGTAAGTCACAGTAGTGTCAGCTGAGGTCCCAGTTAAAGGTTCAAGGCACAGGCATAATGCTGCAGCTCAGGTAACATGGTGACCTGTATAACTACAGCAACTCATTCATACCTTCATCCTTGGAGACAATCCAAACAAGACTAAAGATACTTTTAAGAGACTGCCTGTACAGCAGCACTGGGAAGATTATATCTCAGCTGCTGAAGGTGTGAACTCACTATATTTAAAGAAACCTCTCTGAAGCCCCCCCTACTAACTTCTTGTGAATGAAAATGGCTTTAGATTGGTTTACCTTTATTCATTTCCAAAAGCATTTAATTCTCAATAGTAGCCACGCTGTGGTTTCATTGATCTGCTTTAAGATCTCAGCTTTCATGAGTGTCCTCCTGCAGGCATGCAGATTCCACGTGTTTATCCAGCCACATCTTCTCCACCACTTTACATGCACAGTGACAAACAGCCAACAGGCTAGGGAAAATGAAGCCAGGCAGAGTGGCATCCAGGCAGAATTAGCAACCCCTGTCTTTGCCCATCCTCTGTGCAGGCCAGTTCCAGAGTAACATGTAAAGGAACAAAAAAGTACCAGCTGCTAGTTATGTTTCTGGGAACTTCACTTTAATGACATTTTGGCAACATCCTGTACTTTTAACATCACTCAAATACAGGTATGGAGAGCAGATCACCATAGCTGAAGATACACAGAAGCAACTAGACTAACTACAGAGGGAGAAGTCATGGTCAGCTGTGATGTCCACGTGCTAAACCAGCACCAAAGTCTCAAAAGTAGTAACTCAGCAGTATAGCAAGCAAATGCTTGGGCCCTGATGTTTTGGTCACACAGGGAATGAGGTGATGCTATTATGAAGTTGTTTCCAGCACAGACCTGTTTAATAGTCAGGTAGTAAGTGGAATGTGAAAGGAACACCATCTCTTCAGGGCTCAAGCAGACAGGTTGGTCCTTTGGCTGCCACTACTCAGGCTGAGAAGGAGTAAGGCTCCTCAATGGCAGAGCACACCAGACCTCAGCACCTCTCTCAGCTCTGCTCAGGCTATTAGCATTCTCAACAGTTTTCAGTACCTTTCAGATACAGCCAAGGATGCTAGTCCAGGAGAATCCTGCTGGATTTTAACCAGAAGGATGACACACTTCTTACTTCTTGCCCTTTTCATCCAAAGGGGAATGTTAAGTGCTCCTAGCTGCAATCTAGGCAAGTAGGACACATTGCACAGCCATAAACCAGCCGGGGAGAAAGGACATAGGCTGTGAATAGCCCCAGGCAATGCATGTTAAGAGTCCTCTGATTGCTTCTTATGTTCCAGGTACATGATGGTGGATAGTGCAGACGACCAGAAAACACATCGGCCAGCTCCACCCAAAGAGGTAAGAAAAGCAGTCCCAGCTCACCAGCAGCTTGAATGTCCTTTGGCTACAAGGTTTAAAATTCAGGTTGTAAGTCCGAAAAGCAAAGGAGCAGGCCAGAGGCAGGACCATTCACAAGACCCACTAGTCAGCAAGGAGGAAAGGTTAGCTTAGCTAAGCTGCTGCAGGATCTGTTGGTTCCTACCATTCTTGACTAGCATTGCTCCTGCTCCCCTCCATCAGACAGCTTCTTCCACTGTTTTTGCGAAGATTACCAACACAAAGAATAGGTAAAGCAGCCCACCTCAGTCTTTCTGCACCTGACCCCCAGAGCTTGTCCCTTCCCTTTCCCTATCAGTGTGGCTGCCTGTCCACTTGGTGTTAATGTCTCTCCTCTCCAGGCTCCCAAGAAGTTGATACGCTATATTGATAACCAGGTGGTGAGTACGAAGGGAGAGAGGTACAAAGACATCAAGAAGCCTGAGAGTGAGGAGATGAAAAGAACCTACATCAGCCTCAAACCAGCCAGAAAATACAAGTTCCACTGACAGCCAGGCCATCCTGCTCTTCAGCCTTCATCTCACCATCCAGGCATTCCAGGATGGACACCTGGCACTAGGGATGAGGGGACTCCTCCACCTGCCACTAACTGGAACTAACGTGGGAGCCAGCATACTGCTTCAGCTTCCTCAGCTAACCTGGCTGACAAGGAGGAGCCTGCTCTCCTTGTGTAGCTGTCCCTCTGCCCCCAGGGGCACACCACAGTGGCTCTCTGGGGCCTGGGCATTCTCTGCTATTCCTTGCATGGGACATTTTTAGATCTAAGATGTAGCTTGTGCTTTTACAGCAAGCTTTTTAAAAGTCTGTGTGCACTGTTGCTTTAAATTGAGTGCCAGTGTTAATAAAAATGATGTGAGTTGGTGTGTAGTTCAGCCAGAGCATGCACATGCTTTTAGGACATTGCCTCCAATCCCTCCCAGAGCCAAAGATAGGAGCAGGGTCATCCTCTCTTCCCACAGTTATTCCTTTCATTGTGTTCATCACAAGATGTGGCTGTTATTTGGTTAATCACCTAGTATATATAAGGGCTGAAACTGAACTCCAGACTAGAGCTAGGCTCTCCATGCCAACAGGACCGGCAGCACTCCATAAACTCCAGCTGACAGCATGGTCAGGGCTCCTGCCATTTCTCACCACTGTTGAGTGCCAAAGCTCCAGCCTAACGACACAGAGCAGGATACAGCAGCAGCCCTGGGAGCAACTGAAACGATATAAGCTGGAAGAAACAAATGGCAACGACCAACTGCTTTCAGTGACAGCACAGCTAGGTTTGGCCTGTTTCTGTCACTGAAACTGTAGTTAGGAGCCTGGTCCCCCTGAAAACAATTCTCACCTTGTGTCAGGCTAAACCAGTGCCCTAGGCCTGGAAAGACACAGTGCCTGCAGTGGGACCCTGCCAGCCCTTTGGTGCCAGGCTGACCAGTGGCTGCAGGCTGGAGCTGGGTTCACTGCCCTCCTCCTGGAGCCAGAGGGGCCTGCCCTCTCCCAGGAGGAGGGCTGGTGGCTTTTCTCCTTTATGCACCAGCTGGCCTGCTTCATTCCACAACACTGCTGGCATGCCCTGCACACCCATCCCAGAAGACAGTCCCCATCAAACACTCTCCTGCTCTCTGGACAGCTGCCGCTTAGAGATTTAAAATACAACAAATAATAAATCCTATCTATTAGCTGGCCTGGCCAAGGCCTGTTCAGCACCGCGGTGTTCCTGCAAGTCACTTGCTCTCTCCACGCCACTGCAGAGGGAGTTACTTTCCCTGAAGGCACCAATGAAGCCCACTCATTAACACCCTGGGGCTGTTTAGCAGCCAC
>NW_009953758.1:4361903-4364288 GCF_000747805.2 Chaetura pelagica | reverse complement strand
GAAAGAGTGAGCCCCACTCAGGCCAGTCTCAGCAAGGGGATAGGCCTCTCCCTCTGCACCTCTCCACAGCAGCCGGTTCCGGCACCCGCCCGGGATCTCAGCGTTGCATCAGTCCCCCCCTCCCCAGCAGC
This sequence comes from Chaetura pelagica, assembly GCF_000747805.2. Classification (NCBI taxonomy): domain Eukaryota; kingdom Metazoa; phylum Chordata; class Aves; order Apodiformes; family Apodidae; genus Chaetura; species Chaetura pelagica. The sequence continues at coordinate 4,364,157 of NW_009953758.1, read as the reverse complement.
ACCAGTTCTAGATCTGGAGGTTAATGAAAGGGGCGAAGCCAACCACGTCCTGCAGGAGAACAAGAGCCCTCTGCAGTGGAGGTTCCACATCCAGCTCCACCCCACGGCTTCGGAGGATGCTCAGGCTGGACTCAGTCACGTTGTGACAATGCTTCACCTTCAGTGAGCGCAGCTTGGGACAGTACTCAGCCAGGACCCTGTCAAGAAAGAGCATATGCAGGTTGCAAGCCAGGACCCCTGAGTGCACCACTCACCCTCTTCTCTACTCCCAGCAGCCCAGTGCAGCCAAACATGTTCCATCCTTTGGGAGCAGCACTCTAGGGTCTGAGAGAAACTCGAGGGATATGGTCAGATCCCCGACCTACCCTCCATGGCATAGTGCAAAATTTGCTGTTAGTAGCACACGGTGCCTTTCCTGAAGGGCCTGCTAGTGGCTTTTCCTAAAGAATGAGCTCTCATTGCTTTCAGCATGAAAAAAACCCCACTTTTCTGTCTCGTTCTATTCCTCTCCCCAACACAACTCCCCACGTTGTTCAGTACCTGATGGAGTCATTCTTGACTCGCAGACATCCCGTGAGGTCCAGGTGCTCCAGCTCAGGGCAGCACTTGGCAATCTCCTCCACCGCCGCGTCACCCACGTTAGCGTTGACAGCCAGTGACAGAGACTTGAGCCTGCTGCACTTCTGCACCAGGTAGCAGATGGCCTCGTCCTTCAGCTGGCGACAGGCTGTCAGGTCCAGGGCCTCCAGAGCCTTGCAGTGGTCAGCCAGGCTGCGCAGGGACAGGCTGTCCACCCACTCGCAGTGGGCCAGGGAGAGCCGGCGCAGGTTGGGGCAGCTCAGCGAGATGGCCACCAGCGCGTGGCGGCTGAGCTGGGCACAGCCCTTCAGCTGGATCTGGTGCAGGTGGTGATTCTGCCCGATGACCGGGAGCAGCTCCCTGTCGGTCAGCCAGTCAGAGCAGTTCTGGAGTGCCAGCTGCTGCAGTACTTCATTGTCCTTCAGCAGGTTAACAAAAGCAGCTCGAGGGATGGCAGGTCCGATCTGCATGAGGAACCCAAGAAGAATGAAGAATCCCCCAGGCTTTCAGATCAGCCTGATCCTTACCAGACACTCTCCCCTCCTCTCCTCCACTGTGACAAAGGTGACCAAAACCACCCTCTCTCCTCATCCCAGGGCAAACCCCACTGTGTCAGGTTCTCCTCCCCTCATGCCAAGGCTAGTGCCACAAGCTAAAAGATGCCCTGGTTTCTCCATCCCCCATCATCACCCCTGTATCTATATACTTGTGATGAGCTCCACACCCCTGCTCTCCAAAAACTCTGTTAGACCACTCAGTTTTCCCCATGTCCCAGGCAGTGTATCCCAGGGTGGGCACAAGCTTTCTCTGAAGACCAAGTACAGAGTTATCTCCTATCAGACCTACCCTATTGTACAAACTCTGTAAGGACAGACAGGCTGTGCCACTCAGGAGCTGGCTTTCGTTTCTACCAGCCAGTGCCCCATAATGGTCTGGGTGGAGCTTCAAGGCTCACTCCTCCCAAGGCCTGTTGCTACAGTCACAGGCATTGCTGGGCCCTGAATCACTGCCTCTCCTCTCTTAGCCCATCTGTCCAGTCTGACACCAGAGCTATTAACCTGAGCAGAAACCAGTCCCCTTGCCAGGGCAGTCTTCTCCCTACACAGTCAGAAGTTCCCATGTTAGCTCCAAAGCTATAGGTAACCTGTCTCCCCCAGCCTCAGAACCATCCAATACCTGGCTTGAGTCAAAGCAGCGCATGTTGGCCAGGTACAGCTGGATGAGAGACTGGAATGACTTGCTGACCCTCTGCAGACTCAGGAGCTGCTGCAGTGGCAGATGACAGAGAATATGTGGAACCAAGATGTCTTCCCAGGGCAGGTCCAGGAGGCATCCCCTGGAGGGGGTCAAACTCATCATCATATGCCAGGGAGCCAGGCTACGGTGAAAGCCAGGCTGTATCACCTCACACGTCCTGCTGGGTGCCTCTAGGAGGAACAGCCAGAAAGAGAGACTCAGCAACGTCTCCCACTGACAGCCCACAGGCTAAAAACCCCTTGGCTGCCCATCAGCAAGGCAGGCACCTGCGTCACCTCCTCCCCAGCCCGGCACGTTCACTGCTGAGGCATCCGAGCCCACCTGCCCGCCCTGCTCTCCAGGAGGGCTCGCGTGGGGCTCCCCACGAGCTGCTCCAGGAGTCGCCGTCCCTCGGCGGAGCAGCGAGCGCTGCAGCCCC
>NW_009953758.1:4349384-4358131 GCF_000747805.2 Chaetura pelagica | reverse complement strand
CATAACGCCTCCCGGTAGGGCTCCCGCAGGAAGAGAAGCTGCTTTTTCCCTGCTGCCGGTTTGGGGGGTCTCCCCCGTGTCAGTCCTGCTGACCCGCAGCACCCCTCGGAGCTGGCCCCGCAGAGCACCCCGTCCCTGCCCCACCTGAGCCCTGCCGCCTTGTGCGGCACCAAACTCCCCACCTCTGCTTGCAACGGGCCCTCTTTTGCCACCTGGCAAAAGAGTAGGGCCCACATACAGTGGTAAGTCCCAGATCCCCAATCCCAAATATTCTGGATAGCAATCACCTGCCCATGCACCCTGGTCTGCTTATTCTCTGTCAACGTGGAGGCTGATCTGTCTTCTCACACGGTGCCTGTCTGCTGGGGGTAGCTTATCCTCTGCCCCTGGCCATGTAGCAATTGCCCCTTGAGGGTTCCAGTGGCTTCCTGACTTAGAGCAGTGTTTTTCTTGCTCACAGAAGGACAAGCAAGGCAGGGACTTAGTTTTCTAAGGGAGGTGAGAACGACTTCAGGCATGGCCTGAGACAGCTCCTCCTTCCCCTGCAGTGGGGGCACTGGCAGAGCTGGTCCTGCTTCTGGACTGGGAGGGTTCATTTTGCCCTGTGCTCACACTGCTCTCGGTTCCCTCTGTGAAATGAAGGTGTGACATCTGGCAGGGAGTCCCTTAATATGGCCACTGTAAGTGAATGACTGTGACTGAACTTGGCTATGAGGAGACTTTTTGAAATAGTGGCCTTGGTCTGGATAGGAGGTGAGGGAGCACCAGCAAGCAAGCAAGTGCAATGCTCAATTACATCTGGCCTTCAATGAAGGCTTTCTATGCCAAAACAGACCTGGCTGGGAGCCCCCAGCTTGCATTGAGTCCCTGCTTGAAGGAGCTGTGTTGTGGATTACTTGTTATCTGTCCTGAGCAACGTTTGTGCAGGGCTGGCTAATGGGACCTGCTCTGCTCCCACACCAACCTCTTGTTTGTTTTTCATTTCACCTCACGCATATGGGCTGGCTGAGTCACTTCCCCAGAAGCTTGCTGGCAGCGGGGTTTGTAGAAGGGCTGAGAGTCAGTCCAGACAGATTTTGGGTACCACAAGGAGACTGGGAGGCACTGTTACAGTAGAGGCAGAAGTGAGACCCTGCTGTGTTTGTTTGGCCTCTGTTACATCTCAGCCTTTTCCTGGCTTGCATATGCACAATCTTGGTCCTGCCCATGGAGAAGGTGAAGATTCTTCTACCTTCAATATCCAGTCTCAAGGCAGAGCATCAAGAGATGTGTAGCACACATCTGGGCTGCTCCTGGGACCATTCAGGAATCATATCTAATCCAACTCACTTCAGCCTGCTTCCAGAGTAGCAGTTGCTGTGCCAGGGCTGGAGCACTGCAGCTTCTCAGATGGTGCTTTCTCAGGTGGCTCTTTTCCAGCCAAAGCTCACAGGATCAGCCTTGCTTTTTGAAACAACAAACATTTTGGATCCTGTAGCCTGAAAACAGGTTCACTAACATAACATCACAGAAGGTGTGGTGCTTTCTCTGACAAGCCTCTTTAGCCTCTGAGCACAGTGCAGCTCTGAGTTTGCTGCCTCATCATTTAGGGGAATGCAAGCAAGGTGGGGAGGAGCAGGGTGAAAGTGCCAGCCATATCAGGGCATAGCAAGGGTGACTGCTCCTCAAAGGGCAGGGGTCTCACCAGCTAGTACCCAGTGAGGGCAACCAGGGTCAGACACAGACTTAAGACTGATAGGCAAGGCCATGGTGATGGGACAGGGCTGAGACCCAACTCTGACATCAGCCTACAGGGGAGGGTCCAGATCAACAGAGCCCACAGACCAGCATGAAGATAGCTAAGCTAAGCTGGAGACCAGCAATTCTACAATATTTCTTCACAGAAACTAAGAGCCCCAATCTGAGCTTAAATAGACCCCCTGGGCCTAGGCTGCAAGTGAGGCTGGTTAGGGCCACCAAGGTTTATTAGTGCCTCCAGGGCCCTGTTGGTCTGTGCTAGACTTAGTAGGTAGTTAGGTTTGAGGCTATGGTTATAGGTACTGAGATATACGTGCTAGGTACTAAGGATCATATACAGTTCCCAGCTGTAAAATGCTCAGACTGTTCCTTTTTTTTCTCCACAGGTTTCTTGAAGATGCAGAAAGAGCACTAGAGGCTGTTACTGCATTGTAGGGGTGTATGCTGAGGCCCAGCTTTACACTGCCAGGATGGCCAGTGAAGTTAGCAACCTAGGACTCCACAAATGGTAAAAGTCCCAAACAAGTAACCTTTCTGTGCACGTCTGTAAAGTTTCCCTGCATGCAGAGTGGCTGTGGTATGGCTGTAGCAGGCAGCTGGCATGGTGTAACCCATGGCAGCTTAGCAATGAAGGGACACCTCAAAGCAGACAAGCTGGAAAGACCAGAGCTTTGTTCTGCTCAGCTGTTTCAGTCAAGAGTTGCAGCAAGTTTCTGCCTTTCAGTTGGCATATGCTTTGCCTAAGGGGGGCCTGCATTTTTCTCAAGAGGTGTCTGTAACTCTTCTTTTCAAGCTTCAGCTAGATACACATTTCTATTTGAGCCCTAATACTGCAAACTGGTATGCCAGAACAGCCTCCTGAGTTGGCCCTGGTGTCAGAGGGGTCCGTTCAGGCCAGGGGAATTCACCTTGCCAGTCAAACTGTAGAATTGACTTTTAGCTTGGGCTAAAAACTTCCTGCTATAAACTTGGATAACAGCCAGCTTCTACATTTTAAAGAGAATGTGGGAGAGATTATCATAACGGCTCCTGTATGACAAATAAATTATCTTCATTTATCCTATAAAAAGAAATAAAAATGGCTGTGGTCTTGTTCATATGCAAGTCTACTGGTGTCTGCAAGTGTTACGAGTTAAGTGGTAAATCTGGTGTAGACAGGACATGAGAGATGGGGAAATGGAACTGACATGCACTGAAGTGAACGCAGCTGGCCTGGCTTCAATATATGTCCTGTTAGCTCTATGGCACAGTCACTCCAACAGCCCCAGCTCCTGGCTTGAAGAGGGTATCCCTTGTGAGATCAATGAGAGCTTCCCTTTTAAGGGGGAACTGCATCTGTCATGTCTCACCAGGTATGTGCCCATCACATTGCTTTGTCCTCTCATAAGACTTTGTTTTGGACAAAGTGTCTAAAGCTGCATGTTCCTAGAAGCACTGCTGGGCTGTGACAGCTGCAGTATTGCACAGTTACCTTCCATGAGCAGAGAGTATTGGTCAGTCTCGTGGCTCTCCTGACCTGTGAAGGAAAACAAGAGTCCTGCGTCAGGCCTTGAGCTGATCTGTAGTGGTGAGAGACTGAGCTGAGCCCTGGGGGAAGGAAGCAGATTAGCTCACAACTGCTGCAGCAGCTTTCTTATGTCTTCCTTGGAAACATATGGTGCAGGCTGCCCTCAGAGCCAGGGCATGGCCTCAGGTCTGATCCTGCTGGGATGTCTGTCCTCATCCCCCCCTGAAATGAGCAGACACTTCAGACATCTCCACTGCTGCAAGGCAGTGCTGGTGCCTATCTGTACTTTTGAAGACTCTAGACAGGAGCAGTTTGTTCTTGACCTCATCCTTTGGGAAGCAAGGGGAGGTTTAGTAACTGAGGCCTGAAGAACCTTGTGGTTAGAAGAGCTGACCTTGAGTCAGGAATCCAGGCTTTGGTCCAGAGATGCTCCTGATTTGCTGGCTCGTCTTGGGCAAGTCTTCCCCACCCATGCCCCTTGACTTTTCCCTTGCATTAAAAATGCAGTTATTTCACTGTCAAAGGTTTATTAAGAGGTTGCCTGTGTTCCCTCAAGCCTGCTGGAGTCCTCGGAGGCTGGTGCTGTGGGAGAATACAATTTATTTTTAGGGCATTGGTATGGTGCCAGGCCAAAACTAACCTGCTGTCCTAAGATGTATCACCTTGTGTGATGGCTTGACACCTTGCTGGATAAACACTTTTAGCCTTGCAAAGAGTTTGGGGGCATTTCCTTCCCAGTTTTCTGCTAGTCCCAAGTGGGGCCAGAGGCAAAGTCATTTCAAGGACATGAGTAGTTCTGCAATCTTCAGTCATGAAGATGAGAGATGGGAGCATGCAACATCCCAAAAATTGGAAAAAGTCTCTCAGCACTGTTTTTCCTTTGACTCTCACCAGGGTCTTTCAAAGATCTGACTCCGTATTCTCTCTGGCTTCAGGACAAGTCTCTGTTGCTCTCAGGGTTGGAGTGGATCACAGCTGGACTTTGTTGCACAGGACAAGGTGTTGAGCTCACAGGACAAGTTCTGCTCTCAGCAGGTGCTGAGATGTACAGTGCCACCAGGAGCCAGATACTTGTAAGCTGGTGAAACAGGAACCCATGATGCTCTCAGTTCAGCTCTTCCCTGTACATGTCACCTTCCCATTTCTCTTTTTGAAAAGATACAGTCAGGGCTAAAAAATAAATAGAAGTAAAGCAAGACCAGGCTATGCAAGTCAGAATTGGAAAAGACATAAGCATGAGGAGCTCCTAGCTACACACCAATTCAGAGCCGCTCTGCAGCAGCCTCCTCATGCATCTACTGCTTACAAGCTTTCCACATCTTTTGCATTTGTGCCCACTCATCTCCAGGTTGCTGGGTTTTGCTTAGTTTCCTTGCTATGCTTTTAATTACTCTTCCTTAACTGACCCTATAGGGGTGTCCATACCTTTTACACAATTCTGTATGTCACCACTTAATCCCTGTGCTGGGTCAGGCCATGTGCCTGAGGCTTGCTGTTTCTTTTCCACATAAGGTACTCCCGGCATTCATTTCTCTTGCTCTTCCTTTCACCTTTTGCCATGTGAATTTTGAGGCTGAAGATGGTGGTAGGGATCACATTTTACCTTTGCAGAGATTAGCTAAGAGCAGCTCCAAAAGTCTGTGCTGCAGCACAAGCCATGCCCACAGAGACAACATCAGTGATTTGGGTTGTTTAAGACTAAATTAATGTAGTGATGCACCACAGCAAGGAGGGTCTGAGTGACCTGCTGGCACCCAGGAAAGCTGTCTTCAGTGGAGAGCATACCTCACCAGCCAGAAATCTTCTGCTTTCCTTCAGGACTATCCTTCTCCCTGAGCATCTTTTTACCAAGAGATACTCCTACATAATTGTTCCTCTAACTGCTGTGTAGGGAGATTATTTATGGCTCAAGCTGTGCTGGGGCCACACCTCCTACGTTCCCAGGACACGTTTTACCACACTGCTGTTTTTGCCTTCATCCTGACTGAGCAGTGCTGGTGGAGGGGGAAGCCTGGGCTGTGCTGGTGCTGCCCAGGGGTGGGACAGCCTCAGGGGATTTCTTTAACAGCAGGTGTTCCCAGGGCATTACAGAAATATTTTGTAAGGGCTCACTCTGAAGCCCAGCATCCACCTTCTGCTACCTCCTCCCTGCTCACCCCTGCTCTTGCAAGCCTGTGTCCCACTTGTGGGAGGGGGCAATGCCAGGTAGGAACTGGGATGCTGGGGAGAACACTGGCAGCTGGGGAGGCAGCTGCAATCCCTGGCATGCACTGTAGCCTACTGTGACTCTTCTCCCTGGTAAGACATTCTGCAATCTGTGTCAGAGTGCCTTTCACCCTGAACAATCCTGTTGTAGTCCCCCTTGCCTGCTCTGCACAAGGGAGCTGCAAGAGGCACAGGACAGTATGGGCATGCTCTCCTTTTATCCAGATCTGGGCAGGAGCCTGAGGTTTGGCTGGGGGTCAGGCAGGATCTTCAGCATTGCCTTTTTGTCCTGAGTAAGCTCTAAAGCATCATTTGTGTAACAGTCAGTCAAGGAAGGGTATTTTCACCATTTATCCTTAACCACTGGCCTGGTGGGATAACAGATAAGTGCATCAGCCCATTAAAAACTTGGCTTATACTGCAGTGGCTTTTTAAACACACATCTTGGATGTGGTTTGGTTTTGGTGCCCAAGGCAGAAGGCATTCATTAGAGATGTGTAGCTAAGCACAGGTCCTGGGGGGCCACAACCTCATTGGCTGCACTATAGCCCTCAAGAAGGCAAACAGGGGAGCTCAGCTTCCTTGCCTTCGCTGAGACTCAGCTCCTATGGGGCTGGCTTGCTATTTCAATGGTGCCTCCAGTGAGCTAATTGAGGAGCACTCACCTGCTGACAGTGACTGTCCACACTCACAGGGCTATGCTGTGCCCTGAGGCCAAAGCACAGTCCCACTGATTTGGGCAGCAGTAACTCAGAACATGGCCCTTACGCACTTGGTAGTGCCTTAGGCACAGGCTGTGCCAAAGGAAATGGCTCTGACAGCCCCAGGGGAGCAGCCCAGAGATGCACCAGCGTGTTCACTCCATGTGGAGCCACAGCTGCAGGCGAAGTTGTCAGGCCATGAGTGGCTGGGCCAAGAGAAGGAAAGCAGCATCTGTGTGTCCGCAAAAGCCAGTAGCCAAAGGGGCTTGGGAGCTGCTCAGGTGGGAAGAGCTGGCACAGCGAAACTGGGGATGCCACCACCCTTGTCCTGCATCCACTTGCTGCCATGAGAGCAAACACACTGCAAGGGCCAAGAAGTCATGCAGTTACCCACCTCAGAGCCACGCTTGCGAAACCTTGGTGCTTGCCACCAGACACTGCCCCTGCATGTCCAGCTGTGCCACACGTCTTTCTAGAGACCACCAGGAGCAGTCTGTGTGCCTCAGGGCAGGCTGAGGATCAGCAGTGTGTGACTCTCTCCTGGAGCCCTTGTCTACCACCTCCCCACCCAAATGTCATCTGCATCTGTCCAGCTGCCAGGACAATATAACATCCCAGGTCGGTCTCTTCCAAGGAAGAAGTTCGTCATTGTGCTGCCCTGGAAACACCCACACCCTTCTGGGCTTGGGAGGGAGCAAAGTGCTGCAGGTTTGTGAAGATGGGTGAGGGCAAGCCTGGGAATAGTTCAAAAACTGGAAAATGTCTGTGGCTGGGCTTGAAAAACTGACAAAGACCATGAAGCTGGAAGGGATGACACAGAGCTGGGTGGATTCTTGTGCAGGTAGGATATGGTACCTGCCCACAAGGACTGGAGGTGCTGAAGTGTCCAAGTGACAGTAAAGAGGGTTCCCAGTGCAGTGCACTCCTGGCACTTTAGCTAAGTGCATGGGGTTGGGGTTGTGAAATAGAGCAGGGGGGGATTCTCCCTGTCCCTTTGGCCATCTGCCAGAGGGATTCCCTGCTCGCTCCTGCCCTGCATCATCTGAGGAGGGATTCACAGCAGGAGGGGCTGGGGGAGCCAGGGATAAATCCTGATCTAGCCAGGCTTATGTTAGTGCTCTCCCAACCCACAGATGTGGGCACACATCCTTCAGGAGTTGTAGGGTTGTGGGAAGGTGAGGGGGCTATAGAGCAGAGCACAGTAGGAAGAGCAGCAGCCTCTGTGGGGAAAACGTGTGGTTTGAAAAGCAATGTGCTTTCCATGGATAGCCTCAGTCTCCAGCCCTCTCCCTTACCCCTTGCAGTTCTCAATAAGGCTGCCTGCAGGCTCTGGGAAGGTGCAGGCATGCCTTCTCCTGGTACGAACACATGGGGAAAGCTCTGAGCTCTTCCACTTGGTTAAATTTGTCTCGCTGACTGCGGCTTAGAGAAAAGCCTTCCCCCTCCCCGCCTCCTGCCATCAAGAAGCTGCTGAAGGAATCAGGTCGTTGATCCCACAGTAGCAAGGCCCCTAATTAGCCCAGCTTCTCAGAGTCTGATGGGAAAGCTGGCTGTGCATGAGGCAGCTTGGGGACCCGCTGTCCCCAGCGTGGGGGAAAGGGGCCCCGTGCAGGCAGAAGCCTTGAGAAGGAGGCAGAAAATGGCAGTGCTTCAATGCATTAAATATGAGGAGGGCCTGCCAAGCCTGCTGATTTCTCCCCACATCACCATGGCTGGGAGTAAGAAGGGGGGACACTTTCTGAGGGATGGCGAGGGCAGGCAGCTGAGCTCACTGCAGGCAGGCAAAGCAGCAGGGAGGGGCAGCTGTCCCCAGATTCCTCTGGCAGGCACAATATTCACACGAGGCCCTTGGCTCCCCTGGGTCTCTACTCTCACACACATTTAATAACAATTGCTGGGCTGCGTAATAAAGTGCCGTTTAATAGCGAATTGATCTGGCAGCCTGGGCAGGCAGGGACCGCTGGCTGCCAGCCCTGGCAGTGCTGCTGTGTGGACCTAGCCTGGTGGCAGCAGAGTGGCCCTGCCATGGCACCCTTTGCCTTGGCACCTGGCTGCCCCACACTGGCTCTGCTCACACCCGCATTTGGTGCCAGTAGAGCCCCAGGTCACAATGGAAGGGGGTTTTTTCCCCTTGTAGCATGAAGTGGTTTCTTGAGACTGGGATAGCATTTCCCATCCTTGGAGTGGCTGGTGACACAGTGGGGTGTTGCTGGGGGGAACCCCAGCCCCTGGAGCCATGAGGCCCCAGCACGGGATTTGCTTCCCAGGGCAAGAGCCACCAGCTTGCTGGGGATAGCTGGGGGCTTCCAGGACACGGCAGCTTTCGTCTTGTTGTCCTCGAGGTCCCCAAGCAGAGGAGGGACACGGGCACAGCCTGTGGCACAACACACAGCTCCATGTACGCTCATGCACGAGGGCACGCGCCCGTTGTCACACGGGAACACGCATGCTGTGGGGCAGGGACACGCTGCGGGGCAGGGACACGCTGCTCGTGGCGATGTGCACACCGCTGCACGGGGAAGTGCACACCGGGACACGGGGACGTGCGCGTTGTTACACCGGGTCACACACGGCAGCACGCGTGACGCCAGGTTCAC
>NW_009953758.1:4345879-4348848 GCF_000747805.2 Chaetura pelagica | reverse complement strand
GGGCGGCTCCGCGGGGGGAGCGGGCGGCTTCGCCGGCCCTCCTGGCCGGGGGGGGCTCCCTCCTCATCCGGATGGATGTCACATCCACTCAGGGCTGATCCCGCCGAGACGGGAGGCCAGGCTGGGTGGGCTCGGGAGGGAAGGCAGGCCAGCCCCATCTTGGAGGGTGGCACGTCTCCGCCCGCACGCTCCGTCAGGAAGGGGTCCTTTCTTCGCCCCACAGCCTGGGGGCTGCCGGGGACCCCTACTCGGTCACCCATAAACCCCTGGAACTGTTCTGTGTCCCTCCAGAGCGCAGATGCACCTCCTGGGTGCCATCCTGCCGCAGCTCTGTCGGATGGCCGGGCACAGTCCGGTTTCCCTCATCCCCTGCTGCCACTGCTGACAGTGGTACCATGTCCGGCACACAGACACGGCCCATCCTCTGAATTCAGCCCCCAGCCCTGTACCTCTTGATTCCCTCCCATCCCTGTCGCGTTCTTTGCCCGTTCCCTTTGCATCCTCCCCCAGCCTTGTCCCCACACATCCTCGGTGTGGGTGTGCTCTCCCCCGCAGCGTAAGCAGTTCCTGCTGTCTGCTGCCTTCACCCCACATCGCCCTGCTCAGCAAGGCAAGCGTCTGCACGGGGAATAACCATCCCCTGTTGCACCGGGTACAGCTCACAGCAAGAGCTGGGAAAAATCCTTGGACATCCCTTTTGCTGCTAAGAAGACAGCCAGGAGGAGCAAGTTCCTTGTATGTGTGAGATGTTTTATTGAGCAAATTAAATCCCCCATTGGTGTGCAGCCCCTGGCTATCACATTGCAGCTCTCGAGTTTTTCTCTTTGAACAGATGCCCTGGGCTGCCCGGTCAGCTTCCCTGGAGCTTTCCTTTTGCAGGATTTCTTCTGCCTTCAGGCAATGAGGCCAGCAAGGCTTTCTCCAGTCCACCAGTGCCTTACAGCCCAACCTATTAATCACAGTGATTTAAAGAGCATCAATTTGATTAAAGATTACGATCAGCAAGCAGGAAGTTTTAGTTCTGTCATTGATTTTTCACCTCTGTTGCATTTATGCCTTTTTACCTTTCATGATTAAAGAACAGCTCACTGTGCTGAATGTTGTAGCTGTCTGGCTTTGGTGGCTTGCAGGCGGGCATGGCCTTTGCTCTGGATTTGGTAATTCTCCTTTGATAACCAGGAGGACATGCTGTGCTTATCCCCTTTATTTTAGCAGTAACTCACAAGTATTGAGATAGGCTGAGGGTTTTTTTAATAGATTTGTTATGTTACAGTGAATGCCAACTATTTCTAGTGATAACTTTTTTCCTTGGCATGTGTGTCAGTCTGCGTTGAGATAAAAAGTGGAATTTCATTTCAAATATATAAATCCCACATCCTCATTATTTATCAGTTAACTTCAGCAACCTTGAATGTGAACACAGCCATAACAGGGGAAATAGCTTGTAAAACCACTAACTAACATATTAAACAGGACTATGTTTTTTGGCTTTTTTTTTTGCAGTGGGTCAATTTCAGATTGCTGCTGCTCAGCAGGAGCCAGATTTTTCAGCAGTGTGATAGTGCAGATAGACTGGCACTTGCCCCACAGGGGTGATTTGGGCTATTTTGTAAAGAGTTATGTCTCTACATCCCTGGATCCTAAACACTGTAAAAAATTCAGCCCCACATCCTTCAGGAATGTATTCCTATTTGGTTGATACTTGGAAAAAGGGAGAGGAAATCATGCTTTCCTCCATTTGCAACTGGCATTTGGTTTCTCACTTTCAAATTATGTGATCTAAGTGAGGGACTTAGTATCTCAGCATCCGTCAGAAAGCAAAAGCAGCCAAAGCAGTCTTCTCTGCATTCCAGGAATTCAAAGAAACTCAGGGAAGGATAATAATGAATTTTAGGTCCACTTGCAGAAAGAAAGCTGTTGGCAGTCCTGCCAGTGGCACCAATGGGGGCTTGGGGTCCTGCCTTCCCCTGTAGCCGCCCACCTGCCACTTTGGGGTGGCTAATGTCACCTCCAGGTAAACATCTCTGTGCAGAGGCAGGCAGACGAGCTGTGGAACGGCCAGGTGTGCTCTGTTTCCCCAGGGCAGGATTGTCATAACCGCTGATTTTTGGCTCTGCGAGCGTTGACAGCTCTGTCTGTGCCACCGATAGTGGCTGCTGCATATGCTGGTATGACACACTTTAAACCCAGGCTGACCTCCAAAGAGAGAGGCTTCTTGCCCATGCTGGTTATGTTAAACTCCTTGAGAAAGTATAATTGGAGGATGTCTTGGTGATCCAGTATATAATTTCCTTCCCCCCTTAATGAAGTTATTTTAGTAGGCTGTGGGTAGTAAATATGTTAAATCCATTTCAAGAGTGCACAGTGTGCTCTTCCACGGAGTCTGAGGTGCTGGTCTGAGCATCCTGGCACCCTAGGAAGAGAGCAAACACCCCAAGGGGCCTTGAGGCCAAGCAAAGGGCTGCCAGTTTCCCCCCAGTGCTGCTGGTGCGATACCCACCACAAGACTTGCCTTCTTCTTGCAGCAGAAGAGGTTTTGAAGGGAGCTGTCCTACCTGGAGCATCTCTTTCTCCTGCCATGAGGACAGGGCATCTTTTTGCTGTTCTCATGACCCTGGGACTCCCTGTGTCCTCCCTTCCCTAACCAGCTCTCCTCGCCCTTGTTTCAGGGCTGCCTGAGGATGTGTCACCCCTTGACCCGGCTGTCATCTCAGGGGTGCCAGAAACCTGCCTCACCATCCCTGTGCCTCCTTGCCAGGCTCCGAACCTGACGCCTCTGCGTCCTCCTCTGGCAGGATGGCCCAGGCGGGGGGACCTGTCCGCTTCCACCCTGAGGAAGGCTGCGCTGCCTCGCCCCCGCTGTTTGCCCGTGGGGGGGACAGGAGGCCCTGGCTGGTGGGAGGGAGCCCCGAGGTTGGGAAGCGCAGCCCCCCACGCTGCCTCACCCCCAACCTCAACGCCGGCCGCCT
>NW_009953758.1:4339874-4345655 GCF_000747805.2 Chaetura pelagica | reverse complement strand
AGCGGCAGCCTGGAGCTCGGTGCGGAGGTGGGGTCCCCCCAGCCCCGGCCCCAGCAGCAGCTCCTGCGCACGCTGAAGCTGGAGGCCTCGGCGTCCGACCCGCTCCTGGCTGGGGGCAGCACCCCGCAGGGGCCATGGCCCTGCACGAAGGAGCCCTGCGCCCTCAACGCCAACTGCTTCTGCCACTCCCTCACCAATGGGCTGCCAGAGGATTTCCCCACCTTCACCAGGAGCCCTGCGAAGCCGGAGCCCCAACCCCAGGTAGGTGCCAGAGTGCCCTGCGCTGGGCGCGGGCCCTGCCCTGAGGTCTGTGTCCGCTCACTGCTCTCTCCTCTGAAGGGCAGCGCCTGGCTGTACCCCCGCCATACCTCAGCCCATGCCCAGCGCATTGCCAGGGCCAAGTGGGAATTCTTCTATGGCTCCTCAGATGCCCCAAAGACAGGTAAGAAGTTGATGGAGTGGAAACCCTTGGCCAGACTGACCTCTCTTTTGCAAGTCTGAAACTCTGCCAGGACTCCCTCTAGGGCTGTGTGTCTCTCAGGAGTTGTCAGTGCCCACTGGACAGCTGAGCTCCCCCCAGGATCAGCCAGTCCATGTCCTTCTGGGGTCAGATCCTACATGCACTAACCTCGCCTGCAGCCATGCAATGCATTGTGCAAAGAGGGTGATGCAGAGCCGTGACCCTGGCGGCCTCTGCAGAAGGGTATTTGGGTTCAGACTGGGGCTAAGGGCTCACTAGCACTGACAGCACCCAACTCCTTCCCCTTTCTGCCTCTCCCCACCCTTTTTCCTTACTTCTCCTCTCCATTTGCTGGTTCCCATCACGCACACGACCTCTCTCTTGGTGTGCGTGAAGCTGCAGAAGCAGCTCCCTTGCACTCCCCAGCTCAGCTCCCTGCTGCTCTGAGTGCTTGGGGCTCCATTGCAGGCTCCTCTGTCCCCAACTCCACTCCCCTGACCAAGCCTCCCCAGAAGCCCGTCTGCCTGCTGCCTGCTGAGCCACCAAGCTCTATGCCCAAGCACAGCCTGAGCCATGTGGAGGTGGAGATAGAGATGTCTCCTCCGGGCAGCCAGAAGTCCTGTGAGACTGGTATTATAAGGAGGACGGTGAAGTACTCTGAGACAGACCTGGACACCGTGCCCCTGAGGTGCTATCGTGAAACCAACATTGACGATATCCTGGCTGAGAAGGAGGAAGTGGATTCAGCAATTGAGAGCCAGAAAGACAGCGAGAGCAACCCAAGCTTTGGGGGTACCCCTGGCAGGAGGAACAGCACGCCAGAGGAGCCCCCTGCCCTGGGCTCCGGTTTCCCAAAGGATGGGCTGCAGGATGGAGATGCCGATGAAGACAATGAGGTGTTTGAGGCAACAATGAAGGAGAAGAGGGAAAGGTGAGACTCCATGCATGAGGGTAAAAAGCTTCTCTTGCCCTCCTGTTGTGCTCTGCATGGCAAAAGAGGGTCTGCTGAAAGAATGTCTGAACCAAAAATCCCAGTAGCCCCATGTGAGCTATGCATGGGGGTCAGATGGGGTCCTGGATTGCCCCACTGGGGCTGGGAGGGGGCTCTCACTGCCTTATGGGAAAAGCAGGGCAGCGCAGGTTATCCAGCCCTGAGTGCTGCCCCCGTTGGGAATCGCTGCCCTGGAGTGAGCCCTACAGCTCAGGGCACTCAGTTGAGCTGAGGCTTCATGGTGTAGGTTCCTCCAGGTTAATTGCAGCCACCCCTGGTGCTGTGAAGTGTTGACTGCCAGTTATTGATATGATGTTGTCACAGCACCTGAGCCCAGGCCATGTCTGAAGCTGCTGTGTGCTGGCAGGCACTGCTGAGCTGTCCTCTCCTCTGGAGACAGCTGAGCTTCTGCAGCAGGAGCGGTCACTTCTGTTTGGCCTTGCTTTGGGCTGGAAAAAGCCTTTTGTTGTCTTTTGCGTTGTTTTTAATTTGTGTGGCAAAACGCCCTGTTCTGGGAAGCTGATAGAGTGGGTGACACCAGGGTTATCATTCAGTTGCCCACCCGTTGGCAGCTGATGCCATCCAAGCTCCTGTCTGCCCTGTGCCAGGCACTAGGAGATAGTGGGGCATCATCCACCTGTCCCAGGAGGAATCAGGAGGGGAAGGATCTCCAGAGGTGGTGTAGCATCATCAGCAGGTGCTTTGCAGCAGTGCCGAGAGGTCTCTCCTGGGAAGCACAAAGCCAGGGCGATGCCCGGGATGCTACGTGGCAGCGTGAACTCACCTAGCTGTGCAGCAGGCAGGCAGGGAGCCTTTAGGTAGAAGAAAAGGAAAAGAGGGGTTTTGATGTTGGCAGTGGGAAACGAGAATGAAAATGTAAGCCCCAGTGGTTCCTCTGTGCTGGGAAGGAGGAGCACTAATGTGCTGGGCTGATGGTAGGGATAGTGTGCTTCCCAAGGGGAGCTGGGCTCCTGCCAGCTTGTCGAGCACTTGTGTTTCTAGTGGAGGCAACAAATGCATCCTCCCATGCATCCTGCATGCCCTGTCCTCAAAAACTTAGGGTTCTAGAAAAAAGCTGAAGATAAGCCTTTTTTTTGTTTGTTTGGTTGTTTTTTTTCCAAATGAATAATTGGGAAGTTTTGAGTAAGTTTAAAAGTTATATCACTGCAAACAAGTTATTCAAGTCACTGTAACAATTATCTTGTATAGTGGTATTTTATTTTCAAATATGTAGTAAGCCACTACAAGTCCTATGAGCTGTAAGCCTAGACCTGCTTTTTTGCCCTCTGAAGCACCTTGCTGTAGTTCTTCAGACAGCACTGGAAAGCTTGGATGTATCCTTAAATGCATTGTTGGTCTTAAAGTTGATGCTCCTGGTATAATTACTGATGTGTAAACAGGGAGGTCCTGTTCATTTTACATGGCTCCTTTTGTATAGACCAGTGGCTCTTTTGATTTGCAGCTCCATTATTATTCCCTCGGTAGGTGCAGACCCTTCAGGCAGTGTCTTGAAAATCACAAGCCTCAATCCACAAGCTTGTTTAGTCCCTGCACCACAGCCCTGGGTTTTTGCTTACGCACAGTTTCTGAGCTCTGCAGCTGCAGTCCTCCTGCCTGTTTACCAGTCACCAGTATTGATGTTTTCTACTTCAAGCTTTCTGCCTTGCCTGCTCACAAGAGGGGTGATGCCAAGGTGATTAAGAAGCCCCCTGGGCTCCTCAGAGCCAGCATCGTTCTGCTGCTGCAGGAGCTGCTGTACCCCAGACCAGACCCTACAAAATTACTGAAGTACCTTCGGATGCTGATTTGTGGCACTTAGACATGTAAATCCCTTTGAAAATCTAGCCTTAAAGGTTTAGTACCCTCTGCAAAGGGGCGTTTTGGCTTGACACTATCTTCTTGTCCTTCATACTCTGGCCAACGGGCACGTTCTTTGGTGATTTATCCTCCCAAAATAAGAGAGTGTGCTGACAGATGGCTGGACATTGGGCTAAAAACATCCAACACCAAATCAAATCAGACATGGAAAGCAATGGAAGAAATGGTGTTTTCTTCCAGCAAATCCACTCTCTGAATATATTTAGAGTCAGATCTACTGACTCTAATGACTAGTCTAAGCCTTTACTGTCTTTATTCTCATTAGTTTCAGAGAGCTGAGATGTGTCAGTGAGAGTGGGCCCAATTCCCTTCTTCCCTGAGCACTGGCAGCCGTGCTGGCTGAGCTGGAGGCAGGGCCTGGCTGGGCCTGCAACACCAGTGCCTTGGGCTGATAAGAGAGAAGAGGCTTTCCTGGGGGGCGTCTTGCTCCCCTGAGAGCATGGAAGGCTGGTGGAAGGCAGAGATGACTTTTCTCCCTGCAAGCAGGGCAGACTCACCCGGGAAAGCCCTTGGATCTGCCTACCTGAGGAGCCTTTCCAGAGTTTTTGTGCTCACTGGGAGAAAAATAGTGGCAGAACAAGCCTTGTTGGAGGTTGAAAAATGGTTATAGCCCTGGTCTGATGAAACACATAGGCTTAGCCTGCCTCAGGAGCCACAAGCCTCTGATACGCTGTGCTGAGGCTATGCATCTGTGCCAGAGCCCAAGGTGGCCACAGAGTTGCAGCTTGGGGTGATGCTCCTGCATCCTACAGACTCCCACTGGCAACACTGGAGAGGGGACACTTGAGGTGATGCCAGCATGCACTTGCCAACAAGTGGGAGAAGGTGCCTGCACCTTGTGGGGGAGGACTGGGAGCACTGTGACCCCAGCATGACAGCATGGACATGGCAGAGGAGTGTGGGCAGCTGGTGGAGGATTGCAATGCCTGTGGTTGAACATGGGTTGGAGTTGGACACTGAGCCCTTAGAGTGGGCAGCTGTCTAGCTGGAGAAGATGTGTGAAGGAGCCTGGGGGAAGTGCAAGGAGCTGCTGGGACTGGTCTGTGCAAGAGCTTTGTTTAGAGAGAAATAAAATGGGGGCTGCTGGGTGGTGCTGTACAGTCTCACCTTCTTTGGGTTGAGCTGGGTTCCCCACACAGTGCCGGCTGTGTGCCTGTACAGGCAGGAGGAGCAGGGAATGGTAAGGTGCAGTCAGAGGCCTGGAGCAACATAGGAGCATTTGGCAGAGAGAAAAATCAGAGGGCCTCTTCTCCCCCCCGTGCTGGGGATGGTGCAGCCCTGCAGCACCAGGCGAGGAGAATAGGGCTCACCTTCCCTTCCATCAGCCATCAGATGCAGCTGCTGAAGCCCAGTAGCTCAAACCCCCGTGATCCCCATGGGCAGACCTTCACCTCAAGTGCTGCTAGCTTTGGCACTGATGTGCAATGCAGCGTGGCTGTCAGCTCCCAGGATCTGCTTCCTCTTTTGTACGCGCCTGGCCCTCTCTCAAAGAAGACTCACTGCTTCTTCCACCCCAGCTCAAGGCTGGAAACCTATTTGCTTTGCTGCTGCCCATCACAGATGCTCAATTACAGCCTCTGCGTCTCCTCCCCTCCTCTGCTCCTCCCAGCTGCATTTGTCTGGCTTGGTGGTAGCGTGGCTGGAGTGGAGTGCAGGAGGGTGGCAACTGGAGGGCTGGGCAGTGCAGGAGGGGCTGGTGAAGGGACTCGGTCTGAGCAGGAGGGGTATGTGCTGGCAGCATCATACCCATGCTGCTGCCCCTAGATCCTTCTGGAGTTGAACAGCTTTGTGCTTGATACTTCAGAGTGGAGAGATTGCTTCCAGAGTTCAGATGGTGCGGACAAAACCAGCTCTGTTTTTTTCTGTGGCTTGGTGGCAGTATACTTGATCACATGAATGAGCCTAGCTCTGTCTCCTGGGCACAAGGTCCCTTCCGTCTGCTGGCTTTGTCCTCCCTGGCACAGCCCATTGCCCTCCTGGATTCAAGGTGCAAAATGAAGTCAGTGGTGTTAGCTTGGTTTAGTAGCACACAGCTGGCTGGTGAGGACAGCAAATGCACATTTGCATCTGTAAAGGTGATCTGCAGATGTTAAAGAGGTCTCTTCTGCTTTGACCTCACCAGAAAGCCACCCCAGAGGTGGCTACTCCTGAGGCTCCTGTAGGAACGGTAAGAGTGTCAAGCGGTGCTGCACAGCCAGAGAAACACTGATGGCTGGGTGAGAGCAGCCTCCATCCTGCCTTGCTTACCTGTGTCTAGCTACACTGCGCTCCCCTTGAAGCCAGCCAGCCTTCTGGGGCAGTCAGGCTGCCAGCTCTTGGCTTGCTGAAGTAATCAGGGTGGATTTTTGAGTGGTAAGGGGAGGCTAATGAATGAATATAATTCCATGCTTATAACAGCAACACATCTTCTGAGCCCTCTGTACAAAGCTGTTTATTCATAACAAATGTTATG
>NW_009953758.1:4335262-4339856 GCF_000747805.2 Chaetura pelagica | reverse complement strand
CAAGTGCTTTTCTGCAGCTTTAATAAAATGATAGCAGCTTATGAGTAAAGTAGGCTTTTAGGGCTGTGTTTATGCTTGTATGGCTGAAGCATTGATGTTCCCTGGGTTGGAAATGTCCCTTCTGTTCTCAGACGGATGAGCAGGCTGCATTTCACCTCATTTACAGAACAAAACACTCAGGGCTTCAGGGTTTAGAAACTATTGTGTCAGGCTGGATCTAGATCTGTGTTGAAGACAGGGTTGATCCCTGATAAGATGATCAACCAGTACCAAGCCTGGCCCCTAGGACATAGGCCAGTTCAGGTCCCTGATCCCAGAGCTGTGTGTGAGGCTCCCTCCATACTGCCTGGGGAAACCTAGGGCTCGGCATCGCCTTGTGATGGGTCCCAAAAATGTCCTGATACCAGTCAACAGACTTTGCAGGTGGGGATTGGTCATGCTCTGAGGGTGGTGCTCAGCAACCAGAGTGCTGTGTTCATAGAGGAAGGTCACTTGTTGTCCTGAGCAGCCTCAGGAGCCTCCTGGGTGCTGGGAGCTCTGAAGGCTCATGGAAAATTCAGGCAATTCCACATTTGGTAGAAAATTGAGCTGAACCACATCCTGCTTCTGATGCTTGAGCCCTTTATTGGATCTAAGCTCAAGTCCGGTGACTGGGAGCAGTAGCCATTTCATAAGCTTCTTATGAGGATGAGCCACTAAAGGAACAAAATTCTGCGGTGCATTAAAGGAGAAGCATATGTCTGGAGGGAGGCCAGCCCATTTCCTCTTCCCATGCTGTCTCGGGTAGGCAAGACGCTTCCCTGGAGGTCTAAAAATGTTCAGAGGAGATTTCTGCCCTCCACAGTTCCTTCTGGAACAGTGCATGGGCTTTGTTTCCAGGCTTTGATCCCTTCCTCGTCAGTGACCAGTTCTTCTCACTTTCTTTCTCTCTAGGATCATGGACCGAGACACACAGGGTATGCTCAAGTCTCCAGTGCCCTTCCTTCTAGGGCACAGCCTCTCCAAGGATGGCATGGACTCTTTCAGCAAGCATTTTGAGAGCATCATGGAGTCCCATCGAGCCAAAGGCACATCTTACACCAGCCTGGACTCCATTGACATCCTCTCCTCCCCGGCTCGCACCCATGGAACCTTTTTCACTTTTGACCTCCCAACCCTCACCCCAGAAGTACAAGGACAAATCCGAGACAGCGCCAAGCTGATTGAGGAGAACTTTGCTCCTCTGGCTCACTTGGAGCCAGACTCTGGGACCAGTTCAGCCACAGATGCCCCCTGGACAGAGAGGGAGCAGAAGCGGGGGAAACGAAAGAAGGGTGCTCAGCACAGCCCTTGCTGCTCAGAGGGCAGCTGTGGCACTCCCTTGGCTTCCAACATGAGGTGAGTGACCAAAGCTGCTTGCTGTCCAGCTGGGCTAACAAAGTTTGGTTGGAGTCTAGCCCTATGGGGCATGTTTTGCAGCCAGAGCCTAACTTGTGTTGCTGGGGAAGAGAGGATGGGTCAGAACCAGGTGTGTTGGCTTTTCTGTGACGTGGCTGATCAGGTCAGTGATCACCATGGTATTGTGGTAGGCATGTCAGTGGGAACACATCTCCTTTTTCATCTTTGCCAACTTTGTTGGTGCTGGAGGGCTGTGAGGTTTCCTCCAGCCTAGCAAGCAGGGAGTCCCAGGACTTCAATACTGTGGTGGTCCCTGTTCAGTAGAAATTCAACAACCTTTCCCTCCTGGAGACCAAGACTTCCTGGGACTGCTATGTCCCTCACCATTCAAGTAGCAGCCAACTGTTTTTTGAGGACAAGAGTCCTATGGTCTTTTACCTGTTGTCCTGGACTCTTCATCCTTGTGTATGTTTGCAGATGGAGAGCAGAGATGAACACAGCTCACCAGAAGCTCCCTATACATTGCTCCAAGCCTGCCTGCACCCAGGCTCAGGATGGCTGCCCCATGCCTAGGGAGATCTCTGGTGGAGCAGGCTGGGAGAGCTCAGCACTATCTTCCTGTACTTGACAACCTTCCAGCAAGGTCTTGGGCACTTGAGATGTGGAAGGTTGGCAGGCTGCATCTTTTCCCTTTTCCAGGGTATGTTTGTCTGGCGTCTTGTCAGGGCTGGTCTGGATGTCAGGCCTGGATGTCAGGTCTGGACCAGTGGTTCAGCTGAAGAGTTGGCGGCTCTCAGAGAACTTGGTGTCTCTGTCATACTTGTGTTGTTTGTGTTGCCTCCCTGCAAGGTGTCTCTGCCCAGTGACCTTCGGTGCAATGCCAGGGCCTCCTGAATCCCTCACCCATTTTTAAGCTTTGGTCTTTCCACACCAAACTTTTTGGGTTCAGTCTTTTCCAGAACAAACCTATGTCACTTCTGGTTGCAACCTTTGCTACCATTGTAGGCTCAGCTTGGGGTGGCCAAGAGGGGTTCTGAGCCCTGTGTCCTCTCTGATCCTCAGTCAAGAGAAGAGAGTGGGCTACTGTGTCTGCTCTGTTGTCCCTGCATCACTCCAAGGATGTTTTGGAACAAAGACACTAGGTTAGGCCTTCCTTTTCTTTGGGACACTGCAGGAAGGGACATGGTGGCACAGAGGCCAGGCAAGGTTTGTGCAGTAGAAGTGGTGATGTCCGAGAGGCACAAGGCAGCAAAGGGTGGCAGTACCTAGCCATGATCACTGCTCTTTGCAGGAATAATTGGCTTCCTATTCCTCTGCCAAGGCAAGGGGACTGAAACAGAGCACCCTGGAGGAACTGAGAGGACAGTTTCTGACAGTTTCTGACTTACCATCCACAGGGTGTCATTGTACCACAGCAACACTACTGCAGGCGCAGAGGGAGGTGTGAGGGTGCAGAGACACAGCTAGCAGCAGGAACTGCAATAACGTGGCTTAATAGAGGTTGTTCCTCACTGGTTTATGTCAGTGTATGGTCAGTGAAGAGCAGAGTGTGCCAGCAGTGCTGAGGATGCTGCAGCACTGTGGTCCCCTCCTAGCTCAGGTTTCAGAGCAGCACTGGGCTATGGTACAGGCAATAGAGCAGGCAATGGGGAGGTGTTCCCCTCCCCCCCAGCCCCCAGACTACCCTGGATCTTTACAGAGCCTTTGATAACTGGTAGGTCCTAGCACAGCTCTTCTCTTAGTCAAATTCAGGCCCTGTTTCTTGCCCATCTTCTGGGCTGCAGGTGATGTTCAGACCTGCCATGCTGCCCTGCTGCAGGCCCTTGGCAGGCAGCAGCCCAGCTCTCTACTCCCTGGCATGGAGTGAGCCACCCTTCCCAGCCCCCGTGGGTGATGGTGGACAGGGAGGCAGGTGTGGTAGGGATCCGATGTGTTGTGTGGTAGAGAGGACTGGGGATTGGCAGCACTAGCTAGGCTGGGAAGAAGGGAAGACATGAGGTACCGGGGGCTGAGATAGCCTGTTATCTGCAGGGTCAGTTCTCAGGCAGCAGGGCTTTCTGGAAAGTGAGAGATGCAAGAAGTTTCCTCTTTCCCCATCACTGGTACTACCAACTTTCTAGACTCTGAATGGAGTCAGCCATGAAGCTGAGTTGCTCAAAGGTACCCATGAGGTGGAGTCAGTGGCTTTTGGTGCCAGCAGGGCTGGCAGGCATGTTCAGAACTGATCTGCTCAAGTGGGGAATATCCTGGTGACACTCCCATTAAGGAGTCTTTAATAGAAGTTGCTGGGGAAAGAAGCTCAGGAACGTCTGCAGCTATTGTAATGCAGCATCACCTGTGCCAGCAGGGCCAGACCAGGGGATTTGCCTGTGGTCACAAGGGGTACAGACTGACTGCCACCAGCTCAGGTGAGCTGGGTACCACGGACTCTGCAGTGGGGGCTGTGCTTTATGCTGGCTGCTAACTTCAGGGTTGGTAGAGGTGACTTTGGGCTGCAGGCATGAGGGGTGACTGGTGACAAGCACCAGCTGGTCTAGACCTATGTGTGCTGCCCTGCAGTCATCCCTCTTGTACCCCAAAACCTTTGACATTTTTTGTTGCAATGGTTGATGTCTGGATGTCCTTGGAGCCCATGACTTTCCATCTCTGGGTGGCAGAAGCAACCAAGCTGTTGATGCCCCCTGCATTGCCCAGGAGATGCAGTGTCCCCCACTGCTGTTGGTGGCCTTGGTTCACACAGCCTTGCTGCTGGTACTAAGGCTCTGGTGTCCCTCGGTACACGATAGTCTGAGACCACCCTTTTCCCTTCCCCTTGCACGGGAGCAGTGTGCATTAGTGCGGACCTGGTGAGCCCCCACTGGGAACTGGGATGTCCTCTGCTGGCCTCGGCTAAAAGGGAGGGAGCAGGGGCTAAACAGCAAGCGTGCCAGTGTGGGACTCGGCTCCCCACCCCTCCACAGCAGGACAGCCTCTGCTGGCACCCCGTGTGTGAATGGGTTGCCGCCCCATTTGGGCAGGAGGTGGTGTGCAGGTATCGCTGGGCAGGGGACTGCAGTTATAGCGGTCTGTCCCGGGGGCCATGAGGTGACCTGCAGGGCGGGGGGGGAGGGCGCAGAGGGTCTGGCAGGTCCCTCTGGGGCTGGCGGGGCTGGCCAGGGACAGATGCGGTGCCGGTGGGGCGGCGGGAGCCGGGGCAGCCCTGCGGACCGCAGGGAGG
>NW_009953758.1:4307453-4334477 GCF_000747805.2 Chaetura pelagica | reverse complement strand
GAGTCCAACCTTCCTCCCGGCCGGAGCGCGGCGGGCGGGGGCGCAGCGCCGGGCCCTGCCAAAAGCTCCGCTGCGTTCCTTCATAAGGTCCCTTTTGTTACTGCAGCAGTCGGTGAGCGCGTGTCCCCTCCCCTTTCCGAGGCCAGCGCAGGTCTATCAGCTGGCCTGAGCTCCCAGCTGGCACTGGGCAAACTGGGGAGATGATGTCCTGAGGGTTGTGCCCAGTTCGGGCCCCGTGGGCTGGAATTCGGGGTGTGATGCAGATGGATGTGGGGAGAGGGCTGAGCAGAGGAAGGAGGGCAGTGAGGAAAGGATGGAGATAGGGGAAAGGATGGATGGGATGGGGTGGGAGCACAGGAGGGTGACAAGGTTGGGGTGCAGGATGAAGAGGTCTCCCCACAAGCATCGGCACGGCAAGAAATGGGGCAGAAGCCTTGGGGAGGATTTTCCTGCAAGCATTCCCATGTCAAACCATGAAGGACAGCAAGAGCTGGGGCACAGGGTGGTGTGGCAATGCTGGAGGCTGAGGCTGCTGCTCCACAGCATGGAGGATAAGGGCAGCAGGCAGGGTTCCAGGGCTGGCAGGGCTGCCCACAGAGGCACAGACAGTGGCACATCCCTGTGGGATGCAGCCCCTCATGTCAGGCATTAATTCCAGCCCCTGAGTCTGACCCAGAGTCCCTAGGCTAGGCTTTGCCCAAGAGTCTGAGACCAGGTTTTCCTGTGCTGACCCCATGGCATTTGTGTCTCTGAAGGAGACACAACCCTCCATCCAGCAGGTGAGTAACTGGATTTTAAGGCTCTCACCTGGCTCCAGAAGTTGTTTGGTGGGATTGCAGAGTCAGCCCCTATCCTCTGCAGGAGTGGCTGTGCCCCCCATGAGAGGGGCTGGTGGGATGCAGCAATGAAGAAAAGGCAGGTGTCTCCGGAGAGGGCTAGTGCTGCAGGGGAGGCTCTGAAAGTCTGCAGAAAAACAGGGCTGAGGAGGGTTACAGCTGCCCAAGGTCTGCTTCTACCTGGATCTGGCAGTGGTAATGCTGGCGGGTGCAGCTGTCGCTGGGTGATTTTGAGGACCATGTTGGACTCCAGAGCTGCCAGAAAGCAGGACCAGCCCCGCCTGTGGTTGGAGGCCTGGCTGACCTTCAAGTGTCCTCCCAGCCCTAACTTCAATTCTGCGAGGAATGAACCAGCCTATATCTTGGCTGTCATAAATCAAAGTCGTTCCACTGAGACCGATGGAGGGAGCTGCATTTATTTAGCTCAGCCAAAGATCCGGTCTGGTACATTCTTAGTAGCAATATTGGGCAGGCTGGGCTCACTTGGCAGAGGCATCAGGCATCTAGCCATTCATGCAGGGCATCAGGAATCGAGGGCAGTGTTGCTCTGGCCCGTGCACGTGTCCCTCACAGACTTGGATCAGGCTCCTTGCTGAGTACCTTCCTGGTGCAGGATGTAAACTAGCCCCCTGTGAGGATCTAGTGGCAGTTGGATTGTGGTTGGAGGTTTTGAGTTTTCTACAACATGTGCTTCACCTGGAAGTGTGTAAGGCAGGACCTAGCTAACCCAGGAGCTCAGCTAAGCATCCCAGCCAAAACCAATGGCCATCCAGCCCAGACTGTCCCCAGTGATATCTCTCCTTCACTGCTCCTGGGGAGCAGGATGTTGGTGTAGGAAGGGTCCCACCATGCAAACACCGTGCAAGGGGGCTCACACCATGCAGACAGCAGGGAGCTGGAGGTCAGCCCCCTGGGGCAGACTTTGCTGAGCCATCGCGTTATTGCTGCTTCACATCCAGGCAAGATTTGCTTCTGGTTACTGACAGCCGTGGAGAGAACATTGTACCGAGTGAGCCCAGTTTGTGGTGACAAGGTGGAGAGAACATCAAGGCTCCTGCAGTGACATGCTGCATTGCAGCCAGGGAAGGTGCTGCAGTCTCTCCTGCTGAGCTCTGAGCAGTCGGCCAGAGCAGGAGTATTGGGGTGAGATGAGGATCTGGCTCCAGAAAAGGAGCATTTGGCCCTGAGAAGGAACATTTGGGTCCTGGAGAAGTATCTGTGTCTGGAGAAGGAGTGTCTGTAGTGCAGTGGCCCTGAACATGTTCTGCAGCATCTCCCCAGGGCTGGGAGCACAACACAGTCCTTGTGCTGAACTGGGGTGGTCAGGGGTCAGTGAAGAGCCTCTGTTCCAGGGCAAGCCCTGAGCTGGATCACATGCTTTCTTTTCAGGGACCCCCAGAAGTGCCTCTCTGCTGCTGAGGACCTCGGCTCTCTAGAATACACCTCTAAGGTGACAGGGCAACCTGTGCTCCCAGTGACATGGGGGGCAACTGTGGCTATTCTAGGTGGGCAGCAGGGAGAGGGATGAGCTAGTGCTGGGTCCGCTCAGAGATGACTCATTTCAGGCATACTGAGGATATTCGCACAAAACCAAATTTGATCTTTCCTCCTTTACTGTGGGCCAGTTCTCAGGTTGAAAATGTACCTGGTGTAAAAAATATTATCTCAGTATTTCTTCAAGCTAAACTGAAATGTCATTTTAGAAAAATGTCACTAAGCAAAAAACAACTCTGAGACATCTCATTGGCAAGAAAATTAGCATCACCTCAGTTACCTCTGCCACAGACACGTCTCTTTGCTCTTTTCTCTATTTGCTTGAGGATTGGGCTCTTGGTTTTCTCTCTTTAAGCTGCATGGTCTCCAAGCTGGGATGGGGCTTTGAGTGGTGACAGACAGGTGCCATGAGTGGGGCACATCCAGCCTATCCAGGCTGATGGTCCATATTCAACAGAATGAGAGTGACTTGATTGTTGGAACACCACCCAGCCTGTCAGTGCTGTGCAGGGCTCCCAAGGAAGGGCAGCACTGAGGAGCAGCGCTTGTCCTTCATGGAAGAAGCGGAGCCTCAAGGAGATTGGCCTGGGTAATTGGCTCAGGAGAGCAGGCCTCTTAAAAGTCAATTAGAGACTTTTAAAAATAAATTTAGACTGGAACATTATGAGGGCTGCCAGAAAATTTGGGCGGGGACAGAGTTGCTTAACGTTCTTTGTTGATTAGATTCAACCAACTTTTAGGTTGGGATAACTTCTGTGCCGCTGAGTCAGACTGCTGCGGGGACTAAGCCAAGAGCGTCTCCTAACGTGGCCATGTAAGGCATGGTGGGCTGAGAGCTAATGCCTGAAGAAGACAGTACACCCTGCTGTGAACTGAGAGGCCTGAGAGGCTGGGGGGGGGGGTGTTCCTTCATCACCCTCTCTGCCTCAGTTTGCCTTTCTGTAAAGTGCTTTGAAGGGGTGAATGAAGGAATTATAGTAACCTTGTCTTGGGTAGAAACGGCGCTCGAAAGCAGCATGAGGAGTTTGTCCAGGTTAAAAAATGAGTGTGGATCTGCAGGACAGCATGTGACATGCACATGTTTCTGCTCCAAGGCTCCGCTAAGGCTGAGCTTGGCAGAGCCTGAGCCCACACATGCAGCTTCACAGGCTGAGGGTGTGGGACTTTGGAGCAGTTGTCCTGTCTCTCCACATCTAGTTTGGATGTGAGTTTGAGTGCCTTGATCCCGTCATCAGTCACTGGAGCTATCCTGTCACCCCACTTCTCTTCCAGCAGTGAGCAGCTGATCCCCAGAGCAGGGTGAGGACCCTGCATTTCCTGAGAAGCTGAATGATGAAAGAATCTGTAGGCAGGCTAACATGGACTGTCCCTTCCCATTGCAGTGACCACCCCCTGAGCCAGCTGGTTTCAGACTCAGACTCGGAGATGGACAGTGTGGAGCAGCTGGCCCTGGGCAGCACAGACACCCTCTCCAATGGGCACAAGGCTGACCTGGAGGCTGCGAAACGCCTGGCCAAGAGGCTCTACAACCTGGATGGCTTTAAAAAAGCAGATGTGGCCCGTCACTTAGGGAAGAAGTACGTGTGGGTATTTGCAAGGAATGGCCTGTTCTGCAAGGGATCCATCTGCACCTGTGGTGTATCCACAGCTGCTGCCCTTGCAGGGCACCAGGCTGGCAGGGAATAGGACTGTCAGGACCCCAGAGCCCATTCCACATGACTGCATAGGTGTACCAGGTGTTCCCTCTAAGGGTCTTAAAACCTTAGAGACACCCAGATTTTGGTACTTTCCTACCATGACTGCATCTTGGATTATTCAGTAAGGTCAGGCAAGGGGACAGCTAGCTGACCTCTTGTGGGCCCAATCCTAGCTTCTCCAATTTCTTTTGCATGCCCAGTATTCCTGTTTGTTCTGCAAGTGATTCCTCTGAGTTTTATGGGAGTGTGGAGTGTCTCTGTCCCCTGCATGCTTTCCAGAGTCCTAGGGAGCTCTCACCCTTCTGGCATCCATGCCACCCCATGTGCCTTTTGCTGTCCCCACAGTCTGGTTGATCCCACTCTCACTCCCTCCTTTTGTGTTTCAGCAATGAGTTCAGCAAGATGGTGGCAGGAGAGTATCTGAAGTTCTTTGTGTTCACGGGGATGAGCCTGGACCAAGCTCTCAGGTCAGATTTAAATGTGTGTACATGTGGGTGTGTGGTGGCCACCCAAGTGGGGTCCTGGAAGACTGTGCCCTCCACAGCTCTGCACCTGCACAGGGATCTGCAGAAGCAAGCAGATGCCCCTAGCTCCCACCTGGAGATCTCCTGACCTCTTATATGATGGGTGTTGAGTCCCAAAGTGGTCTCTCAAGCACACAACTGCAAAAGAGCATTCGTGGTCTTAACTCACCAGTCAGCACAGTTGGTAACAGTCAGGTTAACAACCTAGGACTGGCTTTCCAGGCCTTAAGCCTCTTGGTGTCACTCTCACCTCCTTCCCGGGTGTAGTGCCCAGGGCTGGCTGTAGGCCTCTGCAATGTGCCAGCAGTTTGTGATGCTGTGGGCTTGGAGGAGGGTCCTGAAGTGGGTTAGGAGGGATGTGTGATGCCAGGGCTTCATCCAGCACAGCAGCATTTCCAGACCAGAAAGTACGACTCCATTCCTGTGCAAGAAGGGTTGGAGAAGCTGCTGGTAGGCTTCAAATGTGATCAATGCTGTTCCTGCTTCTTCAGGTCCTTTCTAAAGGAGCTGGCCTTGATGGGAGAGACACAGGAGCGAGAGCGAGTGCTGGCTCATTTTTCCCAGCGCTATTATGAGTGTAATCCCAATGCCATCTCTTCAGAGGGTAAGGAACTCTGCATGACTGTGTGTGTTTCAAGCAAGTCGTTTGTCGACTTGGGGAAGGTGCTAAAACTGAAACCAGAGAGCAGGCTGAGAGCCTGTACTGACGCCTTAGGAGACAGCCTCTGTTATGGCGATGTCATTTCCCTCAAATGACAGATGCTTTAGATTATTTTTTAAAAAAACAACAAAAAACCTGCTTCAGCTGGATCATGCGTAATTAGGGCTCAATCCATCCTTAATTCTGACCTTGAGCAGATTAGCACAAGAGGCAAGAGAAGGCTCTCCTCACCAAATAGACCCCAGGTCTCAGACCCCTCGGCTCAGGGAATAGCCAGGTGAGAAAACTCGGGTGCCCAGCACTCAGGGCAGCACAACCACCCACTTTGTACTGTTTCATGTCTTTACCCCTCTCCTGTGTGCATTTATGTGCTGGATCTGCTCTGGGCTGGCTCTGGGGCAGGTGAGGTTTGGGCTGCTGGGCTGGCAGGGGGCTGTGCCAGTCCCACCTTGCTGTGCTCAGAGCTCTGCAGGATTAGCTGCAGCATCACTGCCTGGCTGAAGGAGCTGCAAGCTTGGAAGGAAGTTTGTAAGCTCAGGTTTGGAACCAGCTTTAATTCAGTGGTGTCCTACCTACTCGCCGCGTGCTGCCAGCACCACGCTGACTGCTGTGTGCTCTGCATGCTCAGGGCTGTCCTGAGGGCTCAGAGCCCCCATGCCCTGCCTGAGATGCTGAGGGGTTGGAGCACCAGCTGTGAGGCTGAGCCAGGTGCTCTAATTCCTGTCCTGTGCTTGTCTGCAGATGGAGCCCACACCCTCACCTGTGCTCTGATGCTGCTAAACACAGATCTGCATGGACATGTAAGTTGCCACTGCCATTGACCCTGTCTGTCCCTGCACTGTCTGTCCCCACTGCAGGTACAGGACCCTGGGCCTGCCAGGGCCGGTCACCCCTAATGTGTCTGGGGAAGAAAGAGGAGAAAGGCTGAGTGAGAGGGAGCCAGCAAAAGAGAGAGTGGGGTTTTGGAGATGTGCTGAGCTGGAAGCTGTGAAGGTCGGATGAGGACAGAAGTGGAAAGTGGACAGGAACAGAGGGTGGGAGTGAGACTCCAAAACTAGCTGCCGTGGGAGCAGGTAGCAGCCAACTTATGAAAAGGAGGCTAAGACTCCCAGAGTCTAGGCAAAGCGAGCAACTTCCCCCCACGTTCAAGCAGCCTCCCTGAGACCTGGCTGCTTCCTCACCCCACTGCAGAGGCAGGTGGTCTGTTCCTGGGCTGTGAGATCTGTTCCAGCCAACACCAGCCCCCTGGCATGAAGGTAACCTTCCGTTGTTTCTCTCCCCCTGGCTCCTCCAGAACATTGGAAAGAGAATGTCCTGCTCTGACTTCATTGGCAACCTGGAGGGGCTCAATGGAGGCACTGACTTTCCCAAGGAGCTGCTCAAGGTAAATTTGGTTGCTTTTCCTGGCCAGCCAAGCAGCAAGAGCAAAAGCAAGACCTTTAGGCAGGATCATGTGGATGACTATGTGGGATGCAATGAATGTGTCCATCCTCTTGCAGGAATGGTGGTGGTCCCTTGGCCCACAGCTTTCCTTCTTTCTTGCTGAGGGGAACATGGGTTATGGGTTACCCCATTCCCCTAGGAGGTCACTGGAGCTCTGGCTAGGGCCTTGATGCTCTAGCTGATCTTGCTCTGCTGGGATTGAAGGCAAGAGGGCACATGTACGGCCATCTTAGTAGGGTTGGTTTGCCCAGCTGCAGCTAGAGGCTTCATGGCATTGACTCCATGGTACTCAGCCCTTCCTGGCTCCCTGGAACACTGGAACCCAAAGTCGAGGCCAGACCTTGGGACTGCATCCATCTCTGATAGCAGAGAGAATGTTTCTGGTGACATAGACAAGGCATGGTGATGGGGAGGGTGGGCTGGTGGTTAAAGTCCTGGAGCTGGGAACTTGCTGCACTGGTATGATGGGGGGACTCCTAACTTCTCCCTGCATGTCCCAGTCTCCAGAAGGGCTTGGCTGGGGAGTGCAGTGTTCAATGAGCACCTCTGGCCTCAGACTACTGCACTTATTTGGCATTGCCTGTTCTTCGGAGGGTCTTCTGGGCTGCCATATCCCCACCTCAAACCCTGGGAATAGGATTAGCTCCCATGGGACCTGCTGGGCAGTAGCCATTGCTGTTGGTGAACTGCTACAGTTGGCAAATGCTCATGATGTGTAAGGTGGGTTCCTACAGGGTGCTGGAGTCATGACAGGAGATGGCCAATGAAAAAAAGCAATGAAGGGTGAAAATCTGAGCTCCCTTTTCAGCCTCAGTAGGTCTATTCCTGGTTGCATCTCTCACCCCATCATTAAGGGGTTACCAGCAGCTCTCAATAGGGCTGTCCTCCCTCTCAGCCCACGCTTCGACAGTCAAAGGAGTTACTCAGGAAAAATTATCCTCTAATTTTAAACCCAGCTCCAAAAAAGGCTTTAAGCACCCAAAATGGAATACAAACATCCAAAATGAGGACCCTGAGCCCCTTCCCTCCAGTGCTGCTGTGCTCTGGAGCATCCATGCTCTGCAGGCCCCTTGGCATGCCCCCTTTGCAGCCCCCAGTGCCCTTCGGGTGGGTACCCCCACTTCAGGCACTGCCACTTCCCTGTTAAATTTCACCCCCAAAAGTACTGGCAGGTTAAACACATGAGATCAAATTATCCCATTAGATCCTAGCCAGTGGAAAATAGGGCAGTGGGCAAGTGCCATGAAGCTACAGGCTTTTTGTCATGTGTAGAGGCCAAGTCCTTCACTAGGTGTAAGGCAGCAGGGGGAGGCTGCAGTGCTGCAGCACAGCCCTGCACAGCTCTGCCTGCAGCCCAACAGCGGGGAGGCTGCTCTGCTAAAAATGGCCTGTTCTCTCTGCAGCTGTGGTGCTTCCCACCACTGCCTTTCAGCCGCCTCTGTATGGGAGCCATGCTGGGAAGGGGGAGTGAAAGGTAGTGTGAGGAACCACATGCGGGGCAGACTGCAGCTACTCACCTGAGGCACTGCTCTGCTTTGGGGAGCCCTTGCCTGTGCAAGGGAGAGTGGTGTTCCAAGTGGGTGAGACAGGGAAAGCACTGTCAGCCTGTGCTGGGGAGGGTTCTGATAAGGAAAGGCACCTAAAGGGTTGTACATCTCCTGGGCAGCCTTTGGCAGGCTCAGCCAGAGAAGATACCCTCTCCCTTCTGCTCGCTGCTTTTGACTGGTTGGTGGTTAGGTCCCAGTGCAGGCTCAGGAGGCAGAGAAATGGGGAAAGGCTCTCCCATGGCCCTCCCTGTAGCAGGCTGTGCTAGTCCCATTACCCCAGGTAGGATGCTGCCTCCTTGGCAGACCTGCCTGGCGGGCTGTGCCTGGGGACTGACTCCTGTACAAGCATGCCACACAGCTGGCTGGCTAATTTTAGCCCTCCGGGAGCACATGCATTTCCTAAGGGCAGCAGGGGAGGGGAAGGGCTTGCAGGCTTCAGAGGAGTTTCCCAAAGCTCAGGGCCAGGTCTTGGGCAGCTCCAACAGCACAGAAGAAGGATATTGGGAGCTCTTCCAAGCCTGCCTAGGGAGACAGCACAGGCTGCTGCCCCAGAGGCTTCAGAGATGCAGGGTTTGGGATGGCTCTCACCCACAGCACTTGCTGCCAGGGAAATGGGGACAGCACAGCAGGACCTAGGTTGCTGCAGGAGACACACAGGTGACTCTGGGAACAGCATCTGGAAGGAATGTGGGGAGCCTGGGTGCTTTCTTTGTCTCTGGCTGCAGGGAATCCCAAACCAAACACAGAACAATGCCTGAGAGGGGTTTGAGTCAGGCAAGAACTTTATCTGCAACTAGATAATACATGTAAACAACCTCAGTTTTATGCAGAAGAAATGAAAACACTTTAAAGCTTGTGCTTTCACAGTTGAGCTCCACGTCCCCCTCACTGGCAGTGCTTTGCCTGCCCTGTATGGCACTGCTGCTGGGGCTAAGGCAGCAACGCTTCGCCAACACTTAGCATCTACTGCTGCTGGAAACCCTTTCCTCTGACTCTGAAAAACCTGGAGAATTGTACTCTGCAAGCAGGGCTAGGCAGGACTGCCTAGCTCCCCCAACTTTGGTGTCCTCTCTGCCAGGGCAGGGAGGCATGCTGGGGATACAAGAACCTGTATAATGCTGTGCCTGAGGATGTCCACATCTGCAGGCTTGGACCCAAAGTCCTGTGGCCAAATTAAGGCAGCTTTCCATTCCACTAAGGAGGCAAAGTGGGATGTCCTGGAGCTGGTGGTATTTTGGTTAGCGCTTGAGATATTGCCTTTCCCTAGTCAGTGTGATTTTAGCCCAGCCCCCCTGGGATTTCATACGCTGTTGCAGTCTGTCCGTTATATTTCGGATGTGGATTTGACCTTTATACGATTGATTGCTTTGCAGAGCCTTAGGTCTTTCCCGTCTTTCTTCCTCTTCTAGCTTGATCTTGTGCTTTGCTGGGCTGGTAGCAACACAGTAGGGTCAGAATCAGTCCCCATTTCTCCCTGTTGCTGCTTAGTGATTGCAGGAGTGAGGCAAATCTGTGCTGCCTTCCAGCCTAGGAGCTGGAACGCTTCACAGATGTTAATGAATTAAGCCTGACAACGCAGTTGGGTCCCCGGGGGAGAAAGGTAGGATGGGCCCCCACCTTCCAGATTGGAGGCACAAAGGCAGGGCTCAGACGCTCAGAGTGCTGGATAAGTGATTAGCAACGTGGGAAGAAAGCTCGGGCTCCCACCTCTGAGCTATAATCTTAGGAACACTTGCTCAATCTAACCCCCCGACTATTATTTTTTGCCTGTTTCCACTGGGAGTAACATGCTGCCCTGCCCCTGCCTCCTGTGACAACCTCCCCTGCCTCAGGGGCAGCGTAGCAGGGCTGATGTGCCAGGCACCCACGGCCCTTTCCTCACAAGTTTTGTCCATTGATGAATCTGCCAAGCAGTTAGGACAGAGTGGAAAATTTCCCCTTCTCCACTGGCCACATCTCCTACTCAGTCAAGCCTAACTGAATTACTCATCGATCCTCATGCCGTCTGCAAGGATGCCCAGCCCTTTGCTTCTTCACTGGAACAGCTGCCTGGAGCGTCTGTCCCGCACTTAACCAGCCCGATGGCACCAGCTCCTGATTTTTTTCTGGCCTGATCTCGAATGAATGGACAGGAAGGTTAAGTGTGGGGTGAGCACTGAAGATAGAAGGTCTGAGATGCCTTACCAGCTCAGCCCTTTGTTGGTCCCTGCTACCGGCTGGGCT
This sequence comes from Chaetura pelagica, assembly GCF_000747805.2. Classification (NCBI taxonomy): domain Eukaryota; kingdom Metazoa; phylum Chordata; class Aves; order Apodiformes; family Apodidae; genus Chaetura; species Chaetura pelagica. The sequence continues at coordinate 4,324,052 of NW_009953758.1, read as the reverse complement.
ACAGCAGCTCTGGTGTCTATGCAGCGGCTACAGAGTGGAGGAGCCGCCTGGTGCGAGGGGCACACGCGTGTCCTTGCACACCCCCTGCTCACCCCGTGCTTCCCTGCCAGCCCGGTGCACGCTCGTGTTCACATGCGTGTGTCACACAGTTGTGCGGCGGATCAAGTGCTCACCAGCCTCGTGTACACACACATATGCGTGTGCTCACGTGTGCACTGCTGCCTGCCAGGCTGCCACACACGTGTGTCAGGGAACACCAGCCCGTGACACGAGCACATGGCAGAGCACACCAGGCTGTGATGCACACGCTTGTGTCGTTGCACACCAGCCCATCACACACTCAGGGCCATGCACACCAGCTCACGGTGTCACACATGTTCTCACACACGTGTGCAGCTGCAGACACACACTCAGATATCACTGTCACACACGTACCATTGCACACCAGCTCATTGCACACACATGTTCACGTGTGCTATCACACACACGTGCTGCTGCATACACCTGTGCTGTCACACATGCCATTACACACACATATACTATCATACACGGGTTATCACACCCATGTTATCACACATATGTGCCATTGCACACACATGTGCACACGTGTTATCACAGGTATGTACCGCTGCACACACATGTGCTATCACATGCATGTGCCATTGCACACACACACGTGCCATCACACGTGTTATAACACCCATGTTATCACACCCATGTGCAATCGCACACACGTTCACACAAGTTATCACACCCATGTACCATCGCACACACACGTGCTATCACACACGTGTTATCACACCCATGTGCCATCACACACCCATGTTCACACACGTGTTATCACACACTCCCATGCTATCACACGCATGTGCCATCACACACGTGTTATCACACACACTTCGCGAGAGCCTCAGCCCTGGCATGAAGGTGGCGAGCAGCCAGCCCCGTCTCCGTCCTCAGGCTAAATTCAGCAGAGACGGGTCCCCCCGGCAGCCCCTCTCCGCCCGAGGGTCCCCGTCTCCATCCCTGCCATCCTCCCTCCATCCCACCCCGAGCACGGGGATAGTGGGAGCACGGCGAGACCTGCGGTGACATTGTGCCGCTTGCAAGCGTTTGACAGCAACGTTTGCTCGGAAACATCACTACAAGAAGAATCCAGGACAGAGCGGTACCGCTGGGACCAACCCCTCCAGATTAGCACAAGTGACAAGCGCTGCGGGCTCCTCGCCAAGGGCTGCGCTGAGCCGTGCCAGCCCGGCCGGGCGGACTGGCACCCGCTGGGGCGGTGGGGAGGGTGCCGGGGCAGAGCGAAGGGGCAGCGCTGCAGCCCCAGCTCCCAGCCGAGTGGAGCTGGAGACGGAGTGGCTGGACAAAAGGGGCTTTTTGCTGCCAAGAGCTTGCTCTGAGCTGGCATCTGTTTTGGAGGTGTTACGCTGGTGTGCATCAGTGCTAGGTGGGGAGGAGACAGGCTGGTTCTGGATGCGTCCTACCTCAGTTGGGTGCCTGCCTCCAGCGTGGCAGCAAGGGAAGAGTCCTCACTGGCCCCCCGTGTTGTGGGCAGGCTGGGACACAGCAGGCAGGGGTACCCCAGCTGCCCAGTGGGGACATGAGGGCCGTGCCAAGCTGCGATGCTGTCATAGCGCAGTATGGTCTGGGGGCAGCATTAAGTTGTGACGCACTCGGATGGAAACATGCAGTTGGAAGGGAGATGCTCCGTTGCTGCTTCCCGCGCTGTGAAGCTGTGCTGGGAGAGACAGAAGGGTCTGCTGTTCTGGGGCTGTGTAGTCGGCTGGGCAAAGAAATGTTTTAACAGATGTTGGTGCAGCTTTTCATGTTGTAGAATCAAAAGCGCGTGGCAGCAAGGGAAGAGTCCTCACTGGCCCCCCGTGTTGTGGGCAGGCTGGGACACAGCAGGCAGGGGTACCCCAGCTGCCCAGTGGGGACATGAGGGCCGTGCCAAGCTGCGATGCTGTCATAGCGCAGTATGGTCTGGGGGCAGCATTAAGTTGTGACGCACTCGGATGGAAACATGCAGTTGGAAGGGAGATGCTCCGTTGCTGCTTCCCGCGCTGTGAAGCTGTGCTGGGAGAGACAGAAGGGTCTGCTGTTCTGGGGCTGTGTAGTCGGCTGGGCAAAGAAATGTTTTAACAGATGTTGGTGCAGCTTTTCATGTTGTAGAATCAAAATCACGGGGCAGGGATGGGTAGCCATCCCCTGCTGCCAGCTACTGCTGCCTGCAGCAGGGTGGAGGGTGACGCACAGGGCACTGTCCCCATGGCAGCCCACCAAATGGGAAAAAAAATCTGTCCCCAAGCCACTCTGTGTGAATGCAGGAGCCCTTCTGTGGTGGAGGGGAGGAGGGGACATGGGGTGTGCACAGCAGGGTTGGTGTGTGCCAGGTGATGAGTTGTTCTTGAGCATGGGTTGTGTGTGCTGGACAGGCAGCAGGGGTGAAGGGGGGAGCTGTGAAGGTGAATAAGGGGCCTGACTGAGGTACAGTTCCCACTGGTATGTGTCCCTGATCTGACGGTGCCATTCGTTTCCACACAGCTGGAGGTTTGGGTGCCTGGGGGACCTAATAGAGCTTTGTGGCTGCATGTAGAGAAAGATATTTTGCTAAGGAGAAGTTGGGGAAATCCAGCAATGGAGCTTTTGTATTGAAATGTTGTCAGGCACAGAGAGAGGGAGAATCACTGCAGAGAGAGCACTTGGTGTCTGTGAAGTCTGTCCTGCAGAATGTCACGCGGCCATGGCTGGTCACTGGACTGGCAGGAGGAAGGGAAGCCTTGACCTGCACACTTGCAGCGCTCAGAGCTGAGCATTGTGTTGCTTAGTGCAGGAGCCAGCACACTGGAAAGGGGATATGTCCTTAAGAGGTATGATTAATAAAAAAGGCACCACAGAAAGGGTTAAAGCCACCTGTGGGATGCCTAAATTCCTGCCTTAACCCTCCTGTTACTCAACTGCTGGGCTACAGCCCTCAGTGTAGTCCAGTGTGCACCAAAGGTGTGTCCAGGCCAACTTGCTGCCTGGCTCCTCAAATCAGCACTGGATCTCCCCTCTGGTCTGCTCTGAGCTGGGGAGCTGAAGGAGGATGCCTTCTCCCTGCCCTGCTGTCCCCTGTGGGGGCTGGCACTAGGACTGAGTTGGAGCATCCAAACCACCTGCTTCTTGCCCAGTTCAGCCCCTCACCCCTCCTAGAGATGTTTGCTAGAGCAAGACTGTGGTAGGTTCAGCTTGCTGCTTTTGGGAGTGAAGGCACCAAAGAAAGATGTTGTTGATTCAGTTAGAAATCCCGCTGGGACAGTATATTCCTGGGTCTCTTCTGTGTTGCGCATGTCTAGGGCAGAGCTGGCTGGCTGGCCCAGCATGCTGCAGCAGTGAGCTCATAACCTGGTGATGACAAAAAAAACCCCCAATCACTCTTGGGGTCGGGTGGTGGTGGCATGGGGCCAGTGACCTGTTTTCTCTTGGGCAGAACTTGCAAGTTCGGAGCTGCCTGGTGGTGCCGACTTTTCAGCCCAGGGAGAATTAATCCATGGAACAAAGCCTGAGGAGAGGGACTTGATGAAAACTGGTGTTTCTGGTCTCAGCTGACATGGTTGTGAGTTAGGCTTCAGGAGCCTGCACTACCTGTGCTTCCCCAGCAGAAATGGTCCATGCACCAAAAAGCCTGGAGTTCAAACAGTGGTACTGCCACGGGAGCAGAAAAGCAGGATGAGTTTTGTGGCCGAGTGCATCTTCTCCGCTAGGACTTGGGCTGAGTCCACCAGTTTTGTTTCTGAGACAGGTGTCGGCTGGGGGTGGTGTTTAGCCAAACAGAGTCTTGGCAGGATTTAAGTGTAGACAGTAAGCTTTGCACTGCTCTCTCAACCCCTCAGCTCCCTCATTCATCTCTCACTGTCCCCTCCCACAAGAATGCTGAGCAGCCCCTGCTCCCCATCTCTGAGATGGGGGTCTCTGGCAGCTCCTGCCTGCAGCAGACTTGTAGGATGCTGTTGGAGCTTGTAGTGGGGCGGCTGGAGCCTCTGGAAGCCACAAGGCAGTTCAGCCTGTGAGATGTTTGCCAGTAGTCCCAGAGCCCAGGTTTTTATAGCCCAGTGCTCTGCCAGGCTGTTCTCTGGCACTGTACCATCCAGAATTACTCCCTGAGCATCTTCTGACATAAGCTCCTTCACTTGGTGTTTAGCAGCAATCCTCCTGCAAGCACAGGGCTGGGGGACTAGGGGCTGCAGTCCTTTCCTGTGGCATCTCACCTTGTCCTCCAAAATCCCCACTCAACCAGCTCATGTCTCCCTTCCTTGAGACACAGAGCCCATCCCTCTCTGTATCACCACTGAGCCAGGTGGAAGCCAAGTGATGTGACCCATTCTGCCTATTCTCTTCGTGGAGCTTTTCTGCCCTTTCCAGTCCCCACCTCTCTCTGCCACTTTTCCAGTCTCATTTTTGTTGGTTCTCAGCATCTCTCAGCTGTGTCCCCAGCAGTGAATAAGATCCCTTTCCTTCTGTGGCGATTCCTTATAATCCACATAGCTCTGAGACACTTGCTTCTCTCCCTGCTCTGCCCCAGGTTATATTCTGCAGGAGTTTGTGTTATTTTTTTCCCCCCATGGTCTTCTCTAGGTCTCCTTTCACCTTTCCTTTCTCCTCTCACTGCGAGCAGGCAGCCGCTGCTCACACCCCAGCATCCTGCTCCTCTGACTCTGCGGTCTAATCTCTTGGGCACCAAGGCTGTACCCCCTCTGTGAGCCTCCTGGCTTCCCAGGAGACAAGTGAGCCCTGCTTTCTGCCTGCTAGTTCAGGGCAATCCCTTTCTTCCTCTGAGGAAAGAGCTGGTGCTTTGCCAGTGTTTCCCTGACAGGGAAGTGCGGGAGGAGCCGGGTCCCTACTCCGTGCTGGCTGGTGCGCCTCTCGGGGGAGTGATGGATGTCCCTTCCCCACACACCACTGGGGCCTGTCTGCTGGATGGCTTTCCTGGGCCCCTACATGCCTCCAGTTGTACTTTCTCAGCCACCAGTAAGATCTCTCAGCAGCAGTCTCTGGCCCAGTGATGGATGTTGACAGCTGCCTGAACAGCCTGTGCAAGACTTGCGTATTTTCCTCCAAGGATGATGCCTTCCAGATACTGCTCCAAAGCCCTCTGTGAGCCCTGTGTTGAAACCCTCTCCAGAGCCTCCCTGGCTGCAGAGCCATACTGAGTGCCTCTGGCTTGCACCCAGCTCAGACCAGACAAACACTTGGGAGCAGGGTCCTGGAGCATCCTGCTGTAGGCAGGCTTAGCTTGTTCCTGAGCTGGGGTGCAAGGCAGTGGGTCCTGCCTTGCTCAGCTTGGTAGTGTTTGGGCTGGCAGCAAGGGCAAGGTGCTGAGGACTGCCATTAAGGGGGTGAGGACAGGCCACAGCCACCCCAAGCAGCAGCAGCCCAGCAGCAGGCACACATTCATCATTCTTCAACCAGCCACAAGGTCCTCTGAGGACCTCATGCATGATGGTATGCTGGTATCTTTGCAAATCCAGAGCTACTACCCTGCTAAGTCTCTCCTGAATCCTAAGCATGCTCTTGGGCAGCCTCCCACGGGAGCATCACATTGCTGTGGAGTGCTGGGTGCTGCCCTGAGCCTACCTCTGCTGGCCTAGGACAAGCAGTGACAGCAGGGAGGTCTCTGGCTGTGGTATATTGTGGCATGGAGCTGCTGTAGGTGCTGGGGCAGGCTGAAGTCCTGCTTAGTGGGATGCAGGTATACACCATCAAAATGCAGCCTGAAGGCTTGCTCTTCTGGGGCCCAGGCCTCCTGAAGGTCATCCTTTTGGCCAGCCTGGGACACCCTGGAGTGAGGGAGAAGCAGCTCTCCTAAGGACTTGGAAATGTTTGGTGTGCCTCACCATCATGCTGTGAATGCCGTGCCCCTTTCATGGGCAGATAGAGAGGAGTGAGAGGAGAGGTGAGACTGCCTGGACCATCTCCAGCACTGTGCCCCATGTGTGTGTGGGGTTGCAGGTCCAGTGGTGCCCAGGAGAAAGTGTCTGTAACTCTGAAACAAGGCCAGGTGGCTTGCTCAGCCAGGACCTGGGGATGCTTTGCCTTCAGTACCACCTAAGCCAGTCTGGTGTGCCCCCTCTGTTCCTCAGAGCAGCTCCCCAGTCCTGGTGCCACTCTCCTGCTGACCCATTGCTCTTCTCTTTGCAGGCACTGTATGGCTCCATCAAGAATGAGAAGCTGCAGTGGGCTATGTGAGTATTTAACCCTCTTGGGGATGCTGCTGCCTGGGGCACCCTGGCCCAGAGGCCCCATCAGCCATGGTGCTGCAGGGCTCTGAGGATGTGGGGTGGGATGAGGATGCCTGAAGAACATACCTCTAGCTGCCCTCAGCACCTCAACGTGGGTGGATCCGTTCCCCAGCATGCTGGGGGAAGGCTGCCTGAGGCCAACTCCCTGCCACTTGAGCTTGGCTTTGTGCTTCCATACTCAGGGTGGGGGCAGGCAGGCCCTGGGGGGGCCGTGGCTGCGCTGTGGCTGTGCCGGGGCCCCGCAGGGTGCCCGCACCCTCGCCCACAGCTGCCATCTCCCGCAGCAGGAGCGGCAGCGCCCGCGCTGCGGGGATTAATCAGCCCGGCGGTACCGCCAGCGCTGAGCCATTGCACCCGGGCTGCTGCCATGGAGACGCCGGCAGATGCTGAAAGGTTTAATTAGCAGCAAGTGGGGCCAAGGGAGGGGGGAAGCAGCAGCTCTGGGTTCCCACACCTTCCTGCCGTGTGGGGGGAGCAGCACCAGTGCAGCCTGCCTGCTGCAGCCATCCTGCAGCACAGGGGGCCATGGCCTGCAGGGAGAACATAAGTGGGGGCTTGCCCCCTCCTGCTCTCTTGGCTCCCTACCTTCTGCCCACATGTGCTGCCTGCCCAGGCTGGTGCTGCCTGAGGCCTCCCCATCACAAGCTCCTCATACCCCTTTACTGGTGCCTCTGAGCCCCACAGTCTGGCTGCTGCCCTGAAGGCATGGGGACCGCAGCCTTGGTGTCTCTTTGGGGGGGTTTACCTTCTAGATCCTCTCTCCTGCCAGCTGGGGACCTGTGAGACCACAGGCTGGGGACTGTGATAGTGCCAAGTCCCTGAGTGCTACTCCTCCATGGCCTCTGTCATCAGTCCTGCCCTGTCCAAAAATGCTCTTCCCCCCCTGAGGCAGGGCCCCCACCCTGAACTGGCAGCAGACACTCCCATGCCTTGTCTTTTGAGGGGCCAGGAAGCATCACAGCTGCCTGGAGGGGCAGGGGCACAGAGGCATGCCTAGATTAACGCTGCTCTCCAGTGACTCTGGGAGACTGCTCAGCCTCTGCTGCTGCTCCTGGCCTCCCAGAAGCCAGGCCTAAAAGTAGCCCTGTCCAGCGGGCAGCTTGGTGTTTGCTGTCCCCAGCAAGGTGACAAACCCTTTTCCCACCCAAATCTGTGCCTGGCAGAGATGAGGAGGAGCTGAGAAAGTCCCTCTCAGAGCTGGCAGACCCCAACCCGAAGTCCATCAAGCGCATCAGCAGCTGCAGTAACCCCTTTCTGGACTTCTCCCAAGACGCCAGCATCGCCACTTACAAGCACGGACTGTTAGTGCGCAAGATCCACGCTGATCCTGACTGCAAGAAAAGTAGGTGCCTGGGGAATCCATGGGAGGGACTCGGGGCGAGAAGGCATCAGGGAGCTCCAGAAACCTAATAGAGAACAGAGCAGGAGTTACTACATGGTGTCTGACTGTCGCATCATGCCAGGTGCTAGCATCAGCCCCTGTTCTCTGTCCATCCAGCTGTGCCAGGCATAACTCAGCCCCCAGCCTGGGGAGCCTGAAAACCCTCTCCCTGCCTGTCTGTCCCCACCACCAGGGCTGGGCAGAGGCTGAGATAGCAGCAGGCCAGCGCAGCTGCTGCACATGGGAAGAGAGTAGGCAGGGAGGTGGGGTGAGCTCCCTGGGGGATAACCATTGCCACAGGGTGGCAGGGACAAAGGAACGTCGTGTCCTGTGATGTGGCAAACAAGCTGCACAGGGGGCTGCCTCTGGTTGGGCGCTGCCAGGCACGTTCACCATTTCCACCGTTAAATCCCCACTAAGCCCTGGCCATCTAATGCTGCCTTGATCTGATTAGTTGCAGCCGCCCTCCAAAGCCAGCATTACCTGGCAGGCAGCACTGCCTTGTCCTCATCCCTGTCCCTGAGCAGGGAGGCAGCTGAACACAGACGGCAGGGCGGGCAGTGAGGTGGGGAGGGCAGCGGTGCTGGCCCCGGGGGGCAGCGCGGGGTCCCCTGTCAGCAGCACCATCTGCCAGCCACGCGGCCGGCACGGGCTCAGGTGCGCAGGGACAGCCCTGGTGTGCTGCCCGTCCCCGGGGGGTGATGTGCGCCATGGCAGGGCTGGCTGGCTGGAGCAGGATGGGGGGGATGCCTTTCACCCACTCAGCGCTGGGGCTGATGACTGGGCTGCTCTCTTCTCCCTGGCAGCACCTCGAGGGAAGCGCGGCTGGAAACCCTTCCATGCCATCCTGAAGGGGATGATTCTCTACCTGCAGAAGGTAGGTGGCACTGGGACCACTCATATCTGTGGTAGGGAGAAGAATTGTCCCCAGCCCAGGGAGGGAGGTCACAGCAGTGCCCAGGGCAGCAAGAGAGGGGTGCCAGGGCATGGCATCCCAAGGCCTGTCCTAACAAGACTTGGCACCATGCCTGCTTGAAACACTGCTTGGGGACCTGGTGATATCTCTGTTCCCAACATACTTGGGCTTGGACTGGCTGTTGAAAGTGCCTGCCAGCTGAGGGCTCTGGTGACTTGGCTGAGAGAGAGGAGGCACCAGGGCCTCTGCTCTGGGGGTGGTTTGGGCTACAAATCCAGTCTCCTGCAGGCACACATGCTGCCTAGCTGTGGGGCAGCAAGGAACAGCTACTGTGCTGTTGCCAAGCCCATGCACCCACGTTGTGCAACCTCTCCCCATGGGTATAGCATGAGCTGGAGGCAGAGCCTGCAGCAGTCAGATGTAAGGAGATATCCATGTGCCACACTGAAAGCACTCACCTGCAGGCTCTATGACTTCATGGACCTGACTCGTGGGGTGCATCCCTAAGCTGGCTCTGAAATGTCCCATGATTTGCAGGAGGAGTATAAGCCAGGGAAGGCACTGGCAGAAGAGGAGCTGAAGAATGCTATTAGCATCCACCATTCACTTGCCACGCGGGCGTTTGACTACAGCAAGCGACCTAATGTCTTCTACCTCAGGACAGCTGACTGGAGGGTCTTCCTCTTCCAAGCACAGTGAGTTTCCCAGAATCACTGGTTGATCACTGCCCACACTGGGCACAGGGGCTCATCTGACTGGGGTGGAGGGTGGAATGGGGCTTACAGCCACATTGCTCTTCCCTGTCACGGCTCTCTCTGGAAGGAAAGGGACCCAGTGTCAGCACTGTGCTTTCCCAGCTCCTCTCCTTCCCACTCCAGTGGGCTCTTGATGGCCCAAGTCACTTGGGGCACAGCCCTAGGTGCTGTAGCTGGCCAGAGCCAGGCCTGGGGGACCTAGATCTCATCTGCAGGGAAGATCACTCTGCCTGTGACATGGATAGTGCCACTTTGAGTCCATCTGTGTTTTGGCTTCTCTCCCCAGGAACCCTGAACAGATGCACTCGTGGATCACGCGCATCAATGTGGTGGCAGCCATGTTCTCCGCGCCCCCCTTCCCTGCAGCCATCGGCTCCCAGAAGAAGTTCAGCCGCCCGCTGCTGCCCAGCTCCTGCACCAGGCTGTCCCAGGTGGGCCAGGGTGTTGGGAAACCTGGGCCATGGCACAGAGCCCCTGGGTCTGCTGGTGTCACTGTCCCCTGTGCAGAGACTCCTGTAGCACCATGTGCCCAGCTGCGTCCCAGCGGGGTTGGGGGCCAAGGGAGCATGGATGGGGGGACACAGAGCAAGGGAGTGCCAAGGCTGGGAGCAGACAGTGAGATCTTGCTCCCAGCAGTGGGAACAGGAGACAGTCAGACAGTGGAGGAGAACATAGACCATAGACCCACATCATGGCTTGCACAGTCTTGCCAGGGCCAGGACCTTGAAAGGCAAGTGGTCAGGGGGATTAGCTGGCACTTGCATGTGCCAGGGCAGTTATTCATAGAGTGAAAGGATTAAAAAAAAACCCACCAGCCTAGTTTTAGAGGGGATTAATTTCTTCTGCTTTAAGACTGAAGCCAGCCCCTCACGAGGCTAGAACAGATTGCCCCCAAGAGCCTGTGCTTTGCCTGCTGTTTGAAAAAAAAACAACAAACAACAAAACAACAAACCAGAAGCCGAAGCTGACATCCTGTCTCAACCTAGGAGGAGAAAAACCTATTCTGGCCCTGGTCCTGGCCAGCTCATAGTGCTGGGGAGGGAGACAGAGCAGAGTGCAGAGCACGGGTCTGACATGGTACCACCTTTCCCCAGGAGGAGCAGGTGAAGAGCCATGAGACCAAGTTCAAGACGATGTCAGCAGAGCTGCTGGAGCATCGTTCCTCACTGCCTGAGAAGAAGGTGAAGGGCAAGGAGTATGAGGAGCTGAAACAGAAAGAAGAGTACCTGGAGTTTGAGGTGAGCTGGGAGAATATCCCCCCTCCCCCCCTGCCCACTTGGCCATCCTGAGTGATATGATCCCCCACTGTCCCCCATCATCTGAATTGCACAATGCCATTGCCATGCTCTGGGACCATGAGCATCCCCCCACATCCTGAGGTCTGCTGGCTGAGGGTCAGTGCCCGGCTTGCTGACCCCTCTCTCTGCTGCACTGTGCCCCCCAGAAATCCCGCTATGGCACCTACGCCATGCTGCTGCGGGCCAAGCTGAAGGCAGGCTCTGAGGATCTGGCAGCATTCGAGTCCACCCTCTTTGACTCATCGGGCAGGGATGATGATGGCCTGAAAAAATCCCACTCCAGCCCCTCGCTGAACGCAGAGCCCTCCAGCACGGCCGCCAAGGTGAAGCGCAACATCTCGGAGCGCGCTGGCCGCCAGTCCCCTGGCCACCCCCAGAAGTCGTAAGCAAGGGGCATCAGCCACCTGCACTGCAGCTCCTTTCCTGCCCCCCCAGTGCCCGGGTGGAGGGCACATGCTTGCCGAGACCCTGCATGAGTCCGTCCGTCTGCGGCACGAGCTGGGGGTGACAGCCCTTCCCCAGCTGCCAGCACCAGCCAGGCAGGGCCATGGCCCCTCCATCGGAGACAGGGGGAGGGCAGCACGGACCCTGGGCCGTGCTCACAGGAGCTGCCTGCACCGTTGGCCCTAGGAGACTCGTTCCAGCCCCTCTTTGTCCTGTGCTTGGCTGCAGGACGCTGTGCTCCTGCCCTGGGGAGGGGGAACAACTTCAACCCACCCACGGGGCTCTGTTCTTCAGTGGTTAAAAAAAAAAAAAAAAAAAGAAAAAACAAACAAACAAATCCAACAAGAAATTAATATCTGACTCAAAAAAATCTTGACTGATCTCTGAGAGGACAGAAAAAAGTGTTGAAAGAAAAATATTGTCTGAAAGCTTAATAAAGAAATTGTTGGAGAATTTAAATAACTCATCCCTGCCAGCTCAGCCATCTCTGCACCCTCCCCGCTTTCTTACAACTTTTGAACAGTTTTTGTGATACAGTTTTGCACTTTTTAGTACCAGATCAAGCTGACCACCAGGAAGGGTGTTGTGTTGTGTTGTTTTTTTTTTTTTGGGGGGGGGGCTAATTTTGAGGCTTTTTTGGGAACTGTTTAAAAAACAACAAAACCACAAACCCAGCCATGTCCTGTAGGCACTGCACTCTGGGGGGTGGAGGTTCTTAAATGGACTCAGGGGGAAACCCAGCTCCCTGCCTTCCCCCCCCAACCCTGCAGCAAGCTGATCATGTGTGCTGCTGCCTGCACCTCAGCTCTACTCTGGTAGCAGCAACCCTCTGGTGAGAAAGCCCTGCAGCCACTGGCACCAGGGGGGCACCCTTGGGATGGTTGCATGGGGGGTGGGCTGATGGGTTGGTGCTTCATGACACCCACCCCCCCACTGGCAGTCTGGACCAGCCCCGTTTGCACCTCCTGGGTGTGAGAGTTGTATTGGGCCAGTGGGGAGGTGATCCCTGAAGCCAGAGTTAACCTGGGTCTCTTCACTGCCCTATGGGGCTGGCACAGGCCAGACCCAGCTTTCTTTCCCATGCTGCTTCCCCAGTGTATGGCTGGGGTCTTGGAGGCTGCCAGCAAAGCCCAGTCCACAGCCCTGCAAGGTCCTCATGATTCCGCAGCAGTGGTGCAGCCCCTTCCTCTGCCATAGGCACCCTTCTTGCCAATGTGAGGGGTAGCCCCCACCACCCCAGGGTGAGCTGGAGGATGCTCTTCTGGAGCTAGGTGCCAGTGGTGGAGCATGGCTGCAGGAGTGCCCAGGGTGTGCAGGGAGGGATCTGGGGACAGCAGAAGGGCTGCAGGTGGGGGATGTTGTACACGCTGTTCTCAGATGCCTGGGACCCATCTAGTTTCAGCACTGACTTTGCGAATGTGTCAAACTTTTTATTCTGCTCTTTTGAGACTATTGCAAAAAAAAAACCAAAAAACAAAACGGGAAAAAAAACAAGAAAAAAAAAAACAAAAAACAAAGAAAAAAACCCAAAACAACCCACCCTTGCCCCAGGCGGCTTGTGGGGGGAGAAAAACATTTGTACAGCTTCTTCTCTCGGTTACTGAAGTAAAACTCGCTCTTCACTTCCGTGTGCACTGTGGTTTCTCCCCCACAGTTGGGGTCAGCCTCAGCAGAGAGGGATGCTGAGAGGCTGGAACTGCCTCCTTGCTGCTGGACTCCTAGCCCCAGGCAGGGCTCCAGGAGGTTAGTGCCTGCTGGCTCAGGGCTGGGGTTGGAGACAGGAGGGCAAAGGCTAAGGGAAACTCTCCCTTTATGCAGAAGGGGAACCATTAAATAAGAGCAGAGAGCCGGCTGCATTCTGTCCCCCCAAGTCCAGGCAGCCAGGCCCTAAGTCTGGAAGGCACTTGTATGGGCAGGGCAGGGTGGGGGACAATGTGCTCCACACCCCAGGGCAGGTGTGGGGGCTACCAGCCCCTCAGTGCACCTGTGGCTGCTGGCTGTGGGGCAGGTCACTCCCTGGCCCTGGCTTCAGGGCCAACGTGGGTCCCTGCTCCTCTTCCACGGACTCGCTGCCATAGGCACTGTCTTCCTTCAGCTCTGCAAAGCAAACCCAAATCTGCTGTCAGCAATGGGGCCATCAGGGAGCAGCAGGGACATGAGCCTCCCCATCCCCTTGCCCTCTGTACCTGTACTTTGCAGCTTCTCCAGCGCCTCGGTTTTGTGGAGCATCCTGACGGCCTTGCGGAGCCCCATGGAGTCCAGTGCCTCCAGCAGCCCTCCCAGGCTGCCCCCTGCCAGCTGTGGAGAGAGGGCACTGAGCAGGGCCAGCAGCCAGCCAGGCATGGGGGAGGAGGATGCCCCAGCTGGCCACTGACCTCGTAACTGCGCAGTAGGCTGACACTGGGTGAGGGGGTGTCCTTGTAGGTCTCCACTAGGCTGCAGAGCCCCAGGCGCTTGGCCGACCCCTCTGAGCTCATGTTCCGGCGGCTGCACCAGCCCCTGCAGTGCCTCACTGTCCAGCGACAAGACCTTCCCTGTATGGGAGAGGTGCCTTCATCATGTGCTGCCCATCCCCATTGCTGGGAGGGTCCTGCCCTGCCTGGGCATGGTGCTTTTTTGGGTGGGGAAGAGGGGATGCTCACCTGGCTGTGAGGCAGTGGGCAGTTCTGCTGCGGGGTCCTGCTGAGAGGCCTGCAGCAGGATCTCCCGCACCTGTGGACACATGCAGACATCAGCATCCCCCAAAACCATCCAATCCACCCTGTCTCCCCACACCACAGCTCTCCCTGGCACATGGAGGGGCACAGGCATCCTCACAGGAGCATCTCCTGGACCTCTGTCCCATCCCTGCCCCTGCAGAAAGGCTCCCAGGGATTTGATTCCCGCACACACCTTCTGGCTCTGAGTCAGGTCCAGGGGCGTGTGGCAGCGGCGCGGTCTGTGCCCCGCCTGCCCGTGCCCCTGCGCAGGGGGCTGGGGGTCGCTGCCTTGCTCCAAGGCTGGGGCCAGCTCCCCCAACTCCATTGCCAGCTCCTGCTCTTCGGGGTCGGCATCTGTGTCACTGCTGGCTTCTGACGAGGAGGGGCTGACAGGCTCGTCATTCTCACACAGCATGTCTGCCCCTGTCAGGGAAGGGTGGACTGAGACCCCAGAAGGGGCAGGTCGGCCTGGGAAGCCAGAGTTTGCTCTGGGTGGGCAGCTGGAGCTTCATGGAGGGGAGGGCAGCACCTTACCAGCTTTGAGAAGCAGTTTGGTGAGGGTAGGAGAGCCCAGGCCAGCAGCCAGGTGCAGGGGGGTGTTCCCAGCAAAGGTCCGGCTGTTGACATCTGCTCCCAGCTGTGGAGAAAAGCATAAGGCTGTGAGGATGGGCTGTCTGGGTGCTGCCCCCACCCCATTCCCTGTCATCACAGGAGACTCCCACCTGGCCCAGGGGGAGACTGCACCCCATCCCACAGCCACCAACCCACCTCCCCCCTGTACCTTCTTCACCAGATGGGTGACCATGTTCAGGTTCTCCATCTCCACAGCCAGGTGCAGCGGGGTCGCTCTGAGGCGGGTCCAGGGGCGTGTGGCAGCGGCGCGGTCTGTGCCCCGCCTGCCCGTGCCCCTGCGCAGGGGGCTGGGGGTCACTGCCTTGCTCCAAGGCTGGGGCCAGCTCCCCCAACTCCATTGCCAGCTCCTGCTCTTCGGGGTCGGCAGCTGTGTCACTGCTGGCTTCTGACGAGGAGGGGCTGACAGGCTCGTCATTCTCACACAGCATGTCTGCCCCTGTCAGGGAAGGGTGGACTGAGACCCCAGAAGGGGCAGGTCGGCCTGGGAAGCCAGAGTTTGCTCTGGGTGGGCAGCTGGAGCTTCATGGAGGGGAGGGCAGCACCTTACCAGCTTTGAGAAGCAGTTTGGTGAGGGTAGGAGAGCCCAGGCCAGCAGCCAGGTGCAGGGGGGTGTTCCCAGCAAAGGTCCGGCTGTTGACATCTGCTCCCAGCTGTGGAGAAAAGCATAAGGCTGTGAGGATGGGCTGTCTGGGTGCTGCCCCCACCCCATTCCCTGTCATCACAGGAGACTCCCACCTGGCCCAGGGGGAGACTGCACCCCATCCCACAGCCACCAACCCACCTCCCCCCTGTACCTTCTTCACCAGATGGGTGACCATGTTCAGGTTCTCCATCTCCACAGCCAGGTGCAGCGGGGTCCTCCCACCCTGCCTCTCCACCGCGTTCACATCGGCTCCTTTCCTAACCAGCAGGTCCAGGCACGACAAACTCTTTGCCTTCACAGCCAAGTGTACAGGCAGGAGGCCTGCAACAGGGGTAGAGGCTCAGCAGCTCTCCAGCCAAGCCCACAACCGCACCACTGGGTTCCTGCCCATCATCTCCCAGCCCCACTCACCGTGGAAGCTGGGCAGGCGGAGCAGGTAAGGGGCGGATGAGCCCAGGTGGGCCAGCAGTGTCTTCAGCATCTCATCGTCACCAGCCTGGAGTGCCAGGTGCAGCAGGGAATTGCCATAGCGGTCCAACAAGGTGGGGTCGGCACGGGCTTGCAGCAGGAGCTGGACTACTTGGGGCTGCTTGGTGATGACTGCCAGATGCAGTGGTGTCTGTGGGACAGAAGCACTCCCTCAGCCACATCCACAGGAGGAGCTGAGTCCTGCGCCACTGTCCTTGCCAGCGTGGCTGCACCATGCTCTGCCTCCCTGCAGCAGGAGCAGCAATGGGAGCTCCTGGGATTGGGAAACTGGAGCAAGCCCCAGGCAGAGGAGAACCAGCTGTCCCAGGAAACCGTGTACCTGCTGCAGGTTGTTGGAGATGTTGATGATCTGCTGGTTGGGGATGCTAACGATGACCTCGATCAGCTGCTTGATCACAGCCGTCTGCTCATGGATAATAGCAAGGTGCAAAGGCCTGTAGAGAAAGCAGGGATGGCCCTTGGGCTCAGCTCCACACCTCTCTGCATCCTGTCACCTTCCACTCCCCAGTGCCCAATAACGGGGGAGCAAGATGGCCAGCAAGACTTCCTCACTGTCCCACCCCCAAACCACTTGTGCACTCACGTGTCTCCGTTCTCATCCTGTGATGCAGCCAGGTCCCTCTGGACTGCCAGCAGCATGCGGGGGTCAGCAGTGACCGAGTAGTCCAGCAGGGCATGGGCGTTGTGACGGGCCAGCGCCAGCATCCACAGCTGGCAGAGATGGGCTGGGGGGCAAAGCAGGACATCACCTCTGGAAGCGGCAGGTGCATCCACCCTCCTGCCTCCCCCTAGGTGCAGAAGAGAGTGGCACCTGGCCCCCGAAGGTCCCAGACCCATGGCCCCTCTCCCAAGTTATGTCCCTCAGCACCCACTCTAGCCCAGCTTACCGTGCTGCTGCAGCTCCTTGCAGTATGTGCTCTCCACAGCTGCCTGCCTGTCACTCCTAGCCCCCTCTGCCTCAGAGCCCTTCATCTGTACACCCCCTTGGTAGCCCCCCACGGGGTGGGGGCCAGTTGAGTAGATGCTGTTGTAGGCCACCCCAGTAGAGTAGGGA
>NW_009953758.1:4303558-4307429 GCF_000747805.2 Chaetura pelagica | reverse complement strand
AGCTGAGGTTCCCGCCTGGGGAGCAAGGGGGACAGGTTAGGCTGGAGGGCAGCAGTGAGCCCCCGGGGCTGCAGCCACCCAAGCAGGGAGGGTTAAGAGGTTTCTCCACTCACCTCCTCCAGAGCCAAAGCCTCCAGCTCCCCCACCAGCACCTCCCATGTGCGAACCCCCACCAAAGTGCTGGGGAAACTGAGGCAGGACTTTCTTGCGCTTCCTCTCCACTTCTTCCTTATCTGTGGGGAGAGAGTGGCAGCGGGGTGAGAGGCAGCCCCAGCGGCAGAGGGCACGCCAGCCTGCCTGGGGGTGCTCACCTTCCACCACGGGGTAGTAGGTGAACTGCTTGGAGTCGCTCACATCACCCCCCCGCTTCCGCTTCAGCTGCAGGAAAACGGTGACGGGACGGTCGATCTTGGGCTTGTGGTAGGGGGGCGTGCGGAAGACGATGGCATACTGTGGGCAGGACACACAGACGTGGGGTTCTGCTCCTCCAGAGCTGGGGACAGGTGACCTCACTCCACAGGGCACCCGACTGCCTCAGGGCATAGCAGAACACCCTCCCACCTTCCCTGTACCTGCTTGTGTACATCAGTGGGAGAGAAGTCCCCAAAGGCCTGCCAGCCATTCTCATCGTCCTCATAGAAACGCACCTCGATGTCATCTGGGGAGAGAGGGGGCACCTGGCACTGCCTGTATCCCCACCCTGGCCAGGCTTGCGAGGCAGACCCCGGGCCAACCAGGGGCCCTGGATCTCTCCTGCCACAGCCCCTCTGGAAGGATTTGGTTGCAGGAAAAGGCTTTTACCTTTCTGAACTTTATCACACAGTAAGTAGACCTCATCCCCTCCTCTTACAGAGCCTGCTGTCTTATCCATCCGTGAAATCTTCAGATTGGAAGCTCCTGGGGATTCTGTAGAGAGGGAGGAATTCAGAACTGCCGGGGCAGACAGAGCATCCCTCATCTCCCTACCCTGCCCTGCCCCATCCCCTCCCTGGCCTCTCCCCATGCTCACTGCTGTCATGGATGGGGTCCGAGATGACAGGCTGGAGGGCCAGCGTGAAGTTCCCGCTGCTGTCCCGGAGGTAGGCGGTGAAGCGCAACCGCACAATGCTCAGGTCCATCACCTTCTTCAGCTCCTTCGCCTCCAGCTCGATCTCACGCAGCTCTGCTTCTGTCAGGGCAGGGGAAGATAACATCAGGCTAGGCAAAGGGTTGGAGCTCCAGGTCTCCCCACCCATTCCTCTCAGTCTCATGCTAAGGCCAGCAGCCCCTCAGTGTCACCCCACAGCAGGTCCCTGCTCCCTCTGGAATGCTGAGTGCCAGCAAGCCTCCCCGGCAGCCCTCACCTGTCAGCAGATGGCTCCTGTTGCGCATCTTCTGCTGCTTCAGCTTTTCTTTCATTATCTCCATCATGTTCTTCTTGGTGACATGGAGCACACCCAGGTTGCTGAACCTGGAGAAGAGGAATCTAACTGGGATCTGGGAGGACTGGGGCTGGGAACAGCTGTCCCAGGAGGCATATGGGCTGCTGTGGCCAGGAAGGAGCTGTGCAAAGCATAGAGTGGTGCTGCTCAGGCAGCAAGGGGGTCCACATCTGTGGGGCATAAGAGAAGCACCCGCAGAGGAGCGGAACAGAACCCAGAAAAGTGGTGGCTGGGACAGTCCAGGCTCCCACAGGTGAAAAATCCAAAGGGGAGGACCAGGAGGGCTGGAAGCCAGAGGGATGTAAATGGGACCAGGTTGAGTCAGCAGCCAGGTCTAGATTTGTAAGAGCAACTGCAGCAGTAAAGTGCATGCAGCTCCAGCCCCTTGGGTCCCACTCCAGCAGAAGACCTAGGGAAAACAACCTCTTCTCCAAATGGAGCTTCTGGGCCAGCAGTGTCAGTGCACATGGGTACCCGAGCAGCCAGAAGCCTGCCTGCTCCTGCCTCAGCAGCTGCATGTGCAGGGAGCTGCCCACCAGTGTTTAACAAATAACCTGGCAACTCAGCCTGGCTACAGACGTCACCTGCAAAGCTGGAGAGCTGCAACCCCAAGGACAGAAGCACAAAACAAGCCGCACGTGCGAGACACAGAGCTAAGCAAAATGCTCAGGGGACAGATGTACTGATGACTTTGTCTAAACTCACTCCTGGCCCCACACAGCAAACCCAGCTCCTGCCCAGATGGTAAGGTGCAGCCAGCTCCCCAGCCCTCCCACATAGGCACAAGGCCACCCCAGGTCTCGCCTGCACATACTGAGCCGTCATGTCCTTGGGTCCCACAATTGCAATGCAGTTCCCAGCCTCGTTGCACTGCTTCCCCACCAGGCTGTGGGCATGCACACGGGGAGGATCACTGTGCGTCACCAGGTCTACCTCGATCCGGGCCATCCCATTGTAATTGCAGATCTGCAGGAAGAAAGGAGGTGGGAGTCAGGTACAGTAACCTGGGAGCCTGCAGGACTCCTCACAGCCCCTGCTATTCCTCCCCAAAACCCCTGCAATTCCTCTGCACAGTCACCACCCCTCCTGCTGCAGCCTTCCCAACCCTCCAGTGTGGGAGACGTGCAAAGCTTAATATACACGTCATGTCCTTCCTTCAATGTACCCTCCTGGTGCCGTCCACATGGGCTGAAGATGCTGTCCTATCCCCTCCCCAGGGCAGTGCTCACCTTGACAGTGGGATAGGTCTTGCGCCCCTTCTCGCTGGACGCTCCTGGCAGCCCCCCGTGCGAAGGGCCCTCGCAGCCGTACCGAAACCGGAACCCCCGCTGTGGAGGCAAAGAGAAGGTCGGCCAAGGGTAGCCCCAAAACTGATGCCACGAGAGCAGAGGGTGACAGCTACACCTGCCCTTACCTGGGTGACATCCTTACCTGCTTAGGCTGCTCAATAATGACAAGGTAGGGACCTTCCACTGGAGAAAAGAGAGGAGAGGAATGCAGGATAACCAAAGTAGCATGAGAAACACAGGATAACCAAAGTGGTTGTTCCTAGTAAGGATGCTGGAGGTACTGGGAGGGTGCTGAAGGCAAGGTGACCCCTGTCTGTCCCACAGCGTTGCTCAGGACCCCCAGTCTCTGTGCTGCCAATCCCAGCCAGGAGCAGCAGAATTGGCAGGGAGAGAAGGGAAGGACCAGAGGATGCTCTGGCACCTGGGGAGCAGGGAACCCCTGGGTACCCATCACAGCCCAGCCTCTGGTCCCTGACAGACAGAGCAGCAGGGCCAGACTGAGCAGCTCCCATCGTGGTGGCATGAGGCAGGGATTCCCAGTCAGCCCACAATGGGGCCAGCAAGGACACAGCCCATAGTGCTGCTGGGAACTATAAGGTGTGAGTCAGCCTGACGGGAAACCCCGCTGCAGCCAGGGACCCCTGGAAGAGCACAGCCAGAGGGGCCCTTACCTGTCTCCATCACAGGCTCCTTCTGCTCCATCATGTGAGGGCCAAAACTGAAGTCATCATAGTCAAGCCCATCCAGGCACTGGATGATGGGAGGGAATATGAATGTTGTAAGTGTGTTGGGGCTGGAACCCAAAACTGCCCTGGGCGGCAGACACAGTCCCCATCTCCCACCCTGGGACGGGGGGCAGTCTGGCACAGAGCTCCATTGCCCACCTTGGTGGGGGCAGGGGGCAGAGGGCAGGCACCCTCACCCCTTCCAGGGAAGTGGGGCAGGCAGGTGCGGACCCCTCACTGTCCACCCCTGGGGCACCAGCATTCCCCTTTTCCCACCCTGGGGGCAGACACAGACCTCCCATGTCCCATCCCGGAGGGAGGCAGAGACCCCCCATTCCCCATGCTGGGGCAGACACAGATGCCCCACGTCCCACACCAGTGCCACCTGCAGACCTCTAGCTGCTCACCACGGGGGTGGACACAGGCCCCCCCCAGC
>NW_009953758.1:4299361-4303006 GCF_000747805.2 Chaetura pelagica | reverse complement strand
GGCAGCGCCTGAAGGTCCCGAGTTTCCCTCCAGGAGCACGGAGGGGTTTGCCCGCGGGTGCCCCGCTGTCCCCAGCCACCTGCCCCGCTTCTGTGCCAAAAACCCCCAGCGACAGCCTCTGGGGCCCTCCCAGGTCCCCACCGTGCATCATCTCACCTTAATGATGCCCGTCCCACACAAGGATGTCCCCTCCAAGCCCCCGCGGACCCGAACAGAAGCAGCTGACCCAAGGCCCGGTGTCTGCCCGTGGGCCAGGGGAGTTCTGCAGCACAGACCAAGGCAGGCACGTGCCACCCCTGCACTACTCCCCCACTGTCCCAATTTCCACTCTACGTGGCAACCCCCACATATTTCCCACAGAGGTGGCCTGAGAGAGACGTTTGCCATCCATGTTCCCACTCCCTCTTTCCCACTATCTGGTGGGAACTATCTGCTTTCAAAGTGGGAGCAGCAGCTCCCCGTGGGAGCATCTCCTGAAGCCCTGGTTACCGGCGCCGCCCTCGCAAGGCAGCACCAGCAGCAGGGTCCCTTCCCCACCACCCACAGTGCTCACACCCTCCTACTCACCAGGGAGGAAGAGGCTGGTCTCAGCAACCCATCCAACCCCAGCATCGCCGCAGGAACTGGTGGTTACCGCAGCCGTGGGTCCCGCCTGGGGTCAAGGCCTGCCTGATCGCAGGAAACCGCTGGAGGATTCTAGCAAAGGGTCAGGATCAGAGCAGAGCCTCTGGGCACACTCTCTTGCTACGCATTTCTTCTCCTCACTATGGAAAGATAAAAAACCCCAACAACCACCACACCACAGTATCTGAGTCCGCAGAGCTCTCATACCATGAATTTCTGAATCAGTGATTGCTGCAGGTCCCTGCACAGGGGATTTTGGGTGTGTGGGAGAAGAGGGGAAGGAAGGGGATTGTTCAACCTGTGTGTGACTCATATTCTTCAGAAGCTGAAAAGAGCCTTTTCAGGGAGATTTTCCAGCCACTCATGTCCTCCAGAGGGGCTGCCCTGGGGCCCCAGGCCTGAGGTTTTCCCCAGCTGGCTTGCCCCTGAGCCCAGCTGAGCTCTGGCAGCCCCAGCCCAGCCTGCATGTGGGATTTTAGCCTAGGATGTGAGGTCCAAGGGACCTGCAGGTACAGCAGGGTTGCAAGGATGGTGAAAGTGGAGATCCAGCACTGTGAAGTGAGACCTTCCTCCTGCCATTCTGCATGGGCTTCCAAAAGTCTGGAAGCATGGACACAAGCCCCCACTGGCCTTTGGGAAGCAGCACATGCCATCTGCCATCAGGGTCTTGGCAGACATCCCACCTGGGTAGCCTCAGCCTGCCACCACCAGCCAAGCACCTCATCTGCTGGCACAGGCTTCCCAGAGAGGTGAAGGAGAAGATAAACATCCTTTCTCACTGTGCTGGGAACAACCCCCTCAAGCCCTACCTGCTAAGCCTGGCTAGGGGGGCCCAGGCCCAAAGACACAGGAGGACAAACTGTGTCCCTTATGTCCTTGAACAGAACAGCTCCCCTCCCTCAGTGCCATCAGCCCCATCCCTTCCACAGGGGTTTTCACAGCTCGCTCATTACTGCCCAGAACACTTCCACTTGTTGCAGCAAACAGCATGACTAAGGAACATCATGGGGTTGTGCCTGTGCCTCCCCAGCCTGCGCAGCTCTGGCTCCCTCGGGAGGTTGCTGGCCAAATGCCTGCACACTTGTGCAGTGCGCGTTGGAGGAAGCCCACCTTGCTCACTGAGCAGAGCTGGGGTGATGCTGCCTGCTTCTTGTTAAGAGCAACCTCAGGCAACCTCAGACCTGCTCTTGAGGTAAGTCCTGCCATCCTGCTCAGAGCAGCTGTGCCCTTCAGACCCCCAGGACCTCGGGTTTCCCCTAGGAATACAGCACACTTGGCTTTTATCTCCCACACATCCCATCTTCCCCTTCTGTCACTAGTAGCATCCTCTGCTCTGTGGTACACAGTGTATCTGGCCTGGACTTGGGGCTTGTGCAGCCCCACTGTGTTGAGCTAATTCTTCCCTATCCTCAGAACTTCTAGGGCTCAAAAAGATTCTCCAGGCATTGACTGGAATGTAGGGGGAAAAAGCAGCAACCTGACTGCAATGCACTGCCCAGAGCAGCACCAGCTCCCTGCTCCAGAGTGCAGCACTGCCACAGCACCCTTGCCGGATGGGGCAGCTTCCCTGTGCAAGCCAGACTGCTTTAATTAAGGGCCAGGCACTAGCAAGCAGTGCCAGTTAAAGCCATTCTTCCCTGCCTGCAGCTCCTCGAACGTGACCTAGTAATGCAGGTGCTATTTTCTTTCCTCCCATGACAGCCAGCTGACTTGCAGAGCTGATGCCCTGGGGGTGAGAGGGAAACTTCAGTCTGTCTGTCTGTGGTGGGAGTGTTTAACAGCCATAGGAAAGGCTGCTGCAGAAATGCAACTGAAGGCATGAGCACAGCTCTGCTCCAAACTGCCCTGGTGTACAGCTGACATATTCCAGCCACCCAGTTGGCTGCTTATTCCCTGCGTGTTTTGATTCCCTTGAGGCCTGATAATGCCTGGAAGAGGGCCCTAAATACCTGACCTTGCTTTCTGCACAAATCTTGTGCTCTGCTCCATCCCAGGAGTCCCAAGAGCTACTAACAAGGATCTGGCAAGAGGCTGCTGAGTCCCTCTTACACAGTGTTCACATGGCCTTAGTTCTAAGGCCCTGGAAACAGAGTCATTGACCTGCAAGAGCAGCAGAGAGAAATCCTCTCTCCCTAAAAGCCAAGCCTTTCCCTTCCTGACAGCCTGCCCTCTCACACTGAAGTAATTCTTATCTTTCTGCATAAAATGCCTTTACTGCTATTGAGGCTATCAAGCTGGTTTTGGCAAACCCCAACCACCCATTAATCTTCTGGTTTTCTCCTCTAGGGCCTATAAATCAGCTGCTTTGCTGTTGTGTTAGGAACCATTGGCTCCAAATATCTGTGCCCTCAGAAAAACCCTCTCAATGCCAACCAGGAGTTTGCTGTCTCTCCCTCTCCCTGGCTTCCACTCTGCCTGCGGTATCACTACAATGCTGGTTTTCACAGCTCCCTTTGGGATAAAGCTCCCTGAGCCTAAGGGTGCTAATCACTAAGCCCTAATCACTGCAGAGGCAGGGATCACTGCAGATGGAGGGAGAGCTGCAGGACGGGGCAGTATTCACCAGCAACACGGAAACAGGAAAATAAGCAGCTTCCCTGCTGGCAGTGAAATGGGTGTCAGCACTACCGCTGGGACATGCTTTCTCCTCCCCATGGCAAGACAGAAAATCTCTCTCCAGCCTGCATGTCCCAAACATTTCCCTCAGCCAGCTGAGAGGCAGCCGGGGACCGTTGGCCACGGCGAGCAGGAGCTGCCGAGGCCTGGCTACTGCAGACCCTTCAGAGGGATGACCAGCTCTGGCACTGAAACCTCTCGACCAGCTAGCTCAGCTCCCCTTCAACCGGGAATCCGGATACATCTGCCCCCATCGCGCCGGTGTGCACGGGGTGAGAGCCGAGGGGCCGAGCCCAGGCAGAGCGCAGGAGGCTGCTCCGCACGACGGGCTGCCCAGGGCGCATCCCCCGGGCCGGGGCTGGGCACACACAGGTGCTGAGACGCTCTCCCCGCTGATGCAGGCAG
>NW_009953758.1:4297587-4299218 GCF_000747805.2 Chaetura pelagica | reverse complement strand
GGGAGAGCGGCGGGCCTGGGGGCGGGGGACACCCGCTCCGGGCCGCTGCATCCCGGGTGAAATCGCTCGTCTTCCGTCAGCCTGACACTGGGACATGGAACCGAGCCTCGGGCTCACCGCTGTCCCCTGAGACCAGCAGGACCCTTCCACCCCCATCTCCTTGCACCCGGCCGCCACCCCGGTCCAGCACCCTGGGAAGGACGGTTTGCCTCGCCCTCGGCTGATGTGTACATTTATTATTGTAAATTCACTGCTCTCTCCTTATATATTTTAAAAACATATATTAAAGTCAGAAATGCTCCTTTCTGAACTACATATACTGGTGGATTTATAGGCTGATTTTGAAAAGGTGGGCAAACCAGGGAGCCCAACCTGATCAACACGCACAGCAGCAGCAGCAAATGCCCCTCTCCAGGGGCAAGGGAAAATTCATATATATAATGTACACATATATATATGTAAACCTATATATACATATACACACATTCATCACTCTCTACGCTCCCCCTCAGACACTCCAGCTCCTGCCCAGGCCATCCAAGGCTGGGCTCAGCCTGAGGAGGCTGGAGTTGAGTGGGACAGGCTTTTGGCAGGCACTGGCTGGGCTGAGTGCTGTGATTCTGTGAAGGCACCAGAGGACGGATTTGCGAGTCCCAGTAAAACAGGGAGACAGGGGCTTGCTGGGGCGTGGAGGCCCTGTGGCAGGACAGCTGAGGTTGGCAGTGCTACGGCAGGGAATCTGCTGCTCTGAAGGCACTGTGCTTGCAGGACATCCCCAGCGTGAAAGTAAACGCAGAGAACCATTTCCTAACCCAGCTGGCTGCCAGGGAATACTGTGGCCCAGAGGCCAAAATCTGCCTAAGCAATTCTCCCCAGACCCAGAGGCAGGGAAGGCCATGAGCAGCGAGAGCCCTGGCTGGGAGGGCCAGAGTGGTCCCACCGAGGCTGCTGTGGTCATCCTGCAGCAGAGCAAGGCACATGGCCAGGGAAAGACCCCACTGCCATCCTCACTGGGGAGGCAGACTGGCACTGCCATCACCTGCCAAGGAAAGGAAAAGCACTTCGGGTTTTTGGCTCTTCTGGCATAGTCTCAGTGTCTGGCTGGCCATGAGAGGAACACCCCCAGCACACCAAGTCTGCATGGTGAGGGGAGGGTGAGACCCCTGGTCCCCCATATCCCTTACAGATGGGGCCTCTGTACTGCCCCAGACTCAGACAGGGCAACCCTGGAGGCTTGGGGACAGATCCTGGCTCTGCCAGTAGCTGCACTGGGCTAGCACCCCTGCTCCCCAGCAGTGACCCCAAACTCAGCAGGCAGGGAAGGGGCAGCTCCTGCAGGGGACACTGGTTGCTGAAGAAGCCCCAGACACAGATCCCACCAGGAGGAGAGGGCACTGCATGCCCACACATGCACACATATGTACACATGCACCCAGGATCTCAGAGTCATTCATGATGGGGGAAGTCACTGGCAAAACCTGATCTGGGGGTCCCTGTCACGAGTCTTCAAGGCTGTCCCCCCAGGAGATCAGGCCATGGCCAGGCCCTCAGCAAGGCTGTGGATGTGGGCTGTGCTGGACACACTGCTCTCGCCTTTGTAACTTTTGGGAGCCCGACTGGCTTTCAGCAGG
>NW_009953758.1:4295316-4297448 GCF_000747805.2 Chaetura pelagica | reverse complement strand
CAGCAGGACCAGGAAGGTTTCTGTGGAGATGGCCCCAAACTCAAAAGTGAAGGTGCCGTAGAAGACCAGGACATCAATGATGAACATCCATTCACATAAGGCGGCCACATGCTGCAGTACAAAGCTCTCCTGGATGAAGAACACACCACCTGAGGGCATTGCTGTCAAGGAAAGAACAGCTGGACCCCAACCACCCTATGAGGGACCATGTCCCACTGCCACTGCACACTGGGGTGGCCATGAGCAGCCCCTGTCCACAGGAAACACACCACCACCCCTAAACCCAAGAAACCCTGCATGCTTCCCCCATCACCAGCAGGGCTTTGGCACAGACGAGGCGGTGGCACGTGTTCCCAAACCAGCCTCAGTAAATCATGGGACTGATGCCAGGTGGGGATTTACTGAAGAGGCCGGGGCAGGGGGAACTCAGCCTGCAACCCTCAGGGCAAGTTAGGTGCCTCACCCTCCCCACAACCCTTGCTTCTTCCTCAAACCAAGCTGGTGATTCTCATCCTCCTGTGGGAAGCAGCTGAAGTTGCTAAAACTCATCAGCCCTCCAACCCGTTGGTAGAAGAGCTTGGGCTGCTCCATTCCATCCCTGCAGCACCCCCTGTTCCTCTGTGCAGCCTGCTGGCTCAGCCCAGAGAGGGGTGCTGCTCCCTCTCCTCCTGGTCCTATTGCTGACAGAGCTTCTTTATGCTTCTCTCATCACCACTGGGGATGTCTAGGGAAACTTACTGCCAGAGCCATCACAGGTGAGGGGAGAAGGCACGTGCATCACCCAGTCCTCCAGCTGAAGCCTCCAGCAGTACCCTGCTTTTTGTCAGTGAGATCAAGGTCTAGGAGAGCTGGAGAGGCAGGGACCTGACCTGTGCAGGGCAGAGCCCTCTGTTCACTCCCTCCATTCCATTAGGAGAGGTCCCAGCCCTAAGCCCTCCTTTGTTCTATGGGCAGGTGGGCACTGGTGAGCCCCAGCTGGTAGAGGTGCTGCCAGGCACCCACCTGGCAGGCACACAGAGTGCTTTTGTACTCAGCATTGGCCACATAGGTAACTTGGAACCTGCATTGCCAAGGGCTCAACACACCTTTGTCTCATTAAAAAACCCCAACAATTAACTGGCCCTTCCACTCTACAAGGTACAGGGCTGGAGCCCACAGTGTGGCTGGGCTGGGCTGCAGCAGACAGGGCAGGGCTGGTTTGGGGCACCCCAGTGCCCAGAAAGATGCCCACCAGCATCCCTGCCCCAGCTCAGCCCCCACACCTCTGGCTGCCCAGCATGGCTGTGGTAAGGCTGCTCCCCCAGCCCACTCCTGCAGTGAGCTGCCTGGCCTCAGCCCCCTGCCCAGCCCTGCTCCCAGCCCAGTGCCATGCTGCCAGACCAAAGGATGGAAGATGTGGGCAGCATACTCCCTGTAATGACCATCTTTTGCCAGCCCATTCCAGATCTCCTCCCCACACCCTTCCTAAGGATACTGAAGACAAGGGTGACGAAGGCCACAGTGGTGAGGATGCTACGTAAGTGGCCAGTCCAGTACTGCCCACGTGTTTTGGCCATGCGGTAGGTGAGGATGGACTGCAGGAGCAGGAACAGCATGCTGGTGGGAAAGGCCACCCCTGCCCCAATGTAGTGCAGCACCTTGGCATGATCCACCTGCAGAGGAGAGACTGTCAGCACCTTGGGACGCTCCCCCAGCAGGGCTCTGCTCCAGCAGGTCAGGCTTAAGCCGAGGCAGAGGGGCAGGCAGTGCCAGCCGTGGGTCCAGGCAGCTCACCCCATGCCCAAGTCCTGGCTGAAGAGCAGATTTTGACCCACTGGCTGCTGCCGGGGTCTTAAAGTGCTTCTGTTTCCCTCATCTATGGGGTGGTAGCTCCCAAGCCCTGCTGTGCCAGAGGACACGGGTCGGTGACTGCCCTCTCCCCCCCAGACATCACTGGGGCTACTCACACCCCCTCCTGGGGGTCACAGCCCTGCCTTCAGCAGAGCTGCTGGAGCACAGGCAGGATCGGGGGCAGCAAAGCTCTCCTTGGGGGGGTGGAGCCGGCAGCAGCCTTCTGCCAAGCGGGAGGGACTTCCCCAAGAGGGCAGGCGCTGCCGGGCGGCTTGTGCCCGCTGGCCCGCCCTGCTCCCCCG
>NW_009953758.1:4290179-4294861 GCF_000747805.2 Chaetura pelagica | reverse complement strand
CCCCGCTCCCACCCTGCGGCCGCTCAGCTGCCCAGGGGGATGTGGTCCAGGGTGCAGCAGGAGCCGGGGCCATCGCCACCGCACGACTGGTTGTAATTCCTGCGGGGGGCAAAGAGACGGGCTGGGAGAGCAGCACTCCTGTCCGGGACACTCCTGTCCTCTGTCCAGAGACTCTGCGAGGGCAGCAGAGCTGCTCCCCAGTGAACGCAGCCTGATCCTGGGAATGTGCCCACATCCTGGGGCCAAGTGCATCCAGGCAGTGAGCTGAGGCCCCGCAGGATCCCCCGGGAGCATCTTGCAGCTTGTTCCCTGCCTGCTGGTTCTGCTGCCCACCCTGAGTCCCTGCCTGTGAGGGAGAGGGTACACCAGGGTTGAGGACTGCAGGCACCCACTGGATGTGTGGGCTGGGGTGCTGGGCTCAGGAGTCCTTTGCAGCCCCACGCCCCAGGCAGGAGCAGCCACCTGCCAGCCCTGACACACACTTCCTGGGGTGGGAGAGCGCGGGTGGAACTGGGCACATAGCCATTGACAGCTCCGGGCTTGCACAGGACTGACAGGAATCAGGTGGGAATGCCAAACTGAGTGGGAAACAGCCCCCACAGCCACAAACACCCCAGGGCAGTGCCACCCCACCTGGAGGGGAAGGCAGGCACACAACAGGAGTTAGCCCACAGGCTGCCATGAGAAGCCTGGCACACCCTGGCATGCCAGCAGCACATCCCCCTGGGACCCCGTTAGGAGCCCCCAGCGCTGCTGGGCTGGGGCAGGGTGCTGCTGCCCTCAGCCACCACAGAGCCCTGGAAGTGCCTCCTGTGGCCACAGGCTCAGTGAGCCTGCAGACCCAGACGTCTTATCAGCCTCAGACACCTTCCTGTACCACAGCTGCTGCCTGCAACCATCACCAAATGCCACCCTGCGGGGTATGTGTCCCCTCGCCCTCCCAGCAGCTGGCACACACTTGCACACACTTGCACACACTTGGTTTTTGGTCACCCCTTTGCTGCAGCATCAACCAGGCACCCAGCACTTCTGTCTAGAATGGCTCAGGATGGCCCTTCCCCCCCCCAGCCAGGGATCCCAAAGCACTGTGCTCCAAAGGGCCTTCTCAGACACCCCAGCCCCATGGTAGGAACAGGAGCTGTGGAGTCAGCAGCACTCTGCCCCTGGCCAAGGCTGAGCATTGGCCACCTCCAGCCACTCAGCAACCACATGGTTAAAAAGCCTTTTTGGAAAGGGCTGGGCTGGGCTCTGGTGTTTTTTCTGTCTCCTCATTTACTGGTGGCTTTGTTTTCCAACCACGAGAGCCCTGGCTGTGCCTCCTGTGGCCACAGGCTCAGTGAGCCTGCAGACCCAGACGTCTTATCAGCCTCAGACACCTTCCTGTACCACAGCTGCTGCCTGCAACCATCACCAAATGCCACCCTGCGGGGTATGTGTCCCCTCGCCCTCCCAGCAGCTGGCACACACTTGCACACACTTGCACACACTTGGTTTTTGGTCACCCCTTTGCTGCAGCATCAACCAGGCACCCAGCACTTCTGTCTAGAATGGCTCAGGATGGCCCTTCCCCCCCCCAGCCAGGGATCCCAAAGCACTGTGCTCCAAAGGGCCTTCTCAGACACCCCAGCCCCATGGTAGGAACAGGAGCTGTGGAGTCAGCAGCACTCTGCCCCTGGCCAAGGCTGAGCATTGGCCACCTCCAGCCACTCAGCAACCACATGGTTAAAAAGCCTTTTTGGAAAGGGCTGGGCTGGGCTCTGGTGTTTTTTCTGTCTCCTCATTTACTGGTGGCTTTGTTTTCCAACCACGAAACCCCCGTGAGGCATGGAGCCCCACGGCCTCCTCAAGGGCTGCTCTTGGGGCTGTGTTTGGTTTGGGAGGGGTTTATTATTATTTTGTTTAAAGCAAGCAGCTCGAGGCTGGGAAGCATTATTCATCATTAAGGGCTGGCTGTGTGGTGGAGACAACCCGACACACACATTCTTCTCAGAGTAGAATCAGCCACCAGGCAGGAAATGGCAGCCGGGATTTTTTTTCCCCCTTCTTCTTCAAACACTTCAGCAAGAATTAAACTAACATGGATTTTTCTGGGCAGATTTTTAAGGAGACACAACAAGCCAAAAACCCTGCAGAAGATATTGCCAAGTGAGGAAACAGGGATTTTTTTTCCCAGCCTTCGCCTCTCCCGCGCCTCGTCCCTCATCCCAGGGTGCTGCAGGCAGCTCTGCCTGGGAGGTGGCCGGGTGCCATGGGGCCATCCCATCCTCCTGGCACTGCCAGATTTAGCCTCAAGCAAGCAAGCTTTAACCTTTTCCATGGAGACACAAGGTCCTCTGTAATTGCCTGACCACTTATTTTCATACTTTCACCACGCTGTGTTTTTTCAATGGCCTCCTTCTCCTCCCCCCCCGGGGTTTGCAGCAGGGCTGGATCATTCACTGCAGCAGTAACCAAAGGCAGGCCTGGGCAGGGGAGGAAGGGGGGCTTTCAATACCCTGCTCAGCCCTGGCCTCTAATCCCCAAGCAGCTCTGCTCCCAAAAGCCGTAAGAGACATGCCCTGGGATGACTGCACCCCATTACCGTCACTACCATATCTTCTAAACAAGAAGGTGGCTCTGTGCCCCACTCCCACTATCTCAGCCCCCTTTCCCTGGCCAGCCTGGCCCTCATTCCCCTTTCAGCAGGGTGATGGTGCAGGGGGTCCTTAGCTTCCCAGTGTTCTGGCAAAGCACTGCATGGTTGAAGTGCGGCAGGTCTGGAGGGGCACCGGGCATTACCAGGGTCTTTAACCGAGAAAGGGTCCCTGTTGCCTCCCTTCAGGCCTTACCAGTTGTGGACGGGGCAGATGTGGTTGTTGGAGAGTGCCATGGCGTACCTGGGGGAGAGATGACAACAGGGATTACCACAGCTGCCCATCTCCCTGCATCCCTGCTCCTCGCTGCCACCCAGGGCTGGCCCCAGAGACCAGCCACAGGACAAGCCCTCACTGCCTGCCAGAGGCCAGCGCTCACCCGGGGGCACCTCTCAGCTTTGCAAAGCACGAAACAGAAAAGGAAGTGCATAAGCACAGGCTGTGGAGAGCTCCTGCTGCCAGAACCCCATCCCCCTGCCCAGCTCTCCCATCCCTGTTTTTGGGCTGGTCCTGTAGGACATCACTCCCATGACGCTGCTGTGCTCCTCCGGCCCTGGGGAAGTGCTCTGCCGCAGAGCCCCTCCCCTGGCACCGGGACTACAGCAGGGCAGGGTGGCACCCAAGGCCAGCTGGGCTCTGCCCTGCTCCCCCGGGCCCCTGCTGGAGGCACACGGAGCTAAGAGAACTGGGAAAGCAGCCGGTGTGCTGGCAAGGCACTTGGGGCAGATCAGCTCCATGGAGCGGTTTACTGCAGAGTCACACCTGCACCTAGGTCAGTGTAACAAGGGGTTAATGACATGCATCCCACCCCTCTTCAGGGGGTCTCGGCCCCACGGCCGGCGAGCAGCGCTCCCACCCAGCAGCAGGCGGCCCCGTGCTGTTCAAATCGCTGCCTCAGTGGCCGTAAACAGGTCACGTTAAAAATAGGACCCAACACCGGTAAGAAAACACCTCTCCCGCCCAACATGGTCACGTTAACAGCAGGGCTGCAAGAAGGATGATCCCAGCAGAAAGGTGCCAGAGCAGAGCATGGGACAGCTAGGGAGAACCAAGGGGCAGTGCTGCCCACCACAAAGCTGCCCACCAAGAG
Source organism: Chaetura pelagica (assembly GCF_000747805.2). Taxonomy (NCBI): domain Eukaryota; kingdom Metazoa; phylum Chordata; class Aves; order Apodiformes; family Apodidae; genus Chaetura; species Chaetura pelagica. Next base: position 4,291,138 of record NW_009953758.1, on the reverse strand, counting down.
CATCACCCCCCCGCAGACCTCTGGCCCAGCCACTTCCCAGAACAGGTCTCCCCCAACCAACCAGTCCCCCTCCCAGCCCTTTCATTTCTGCCAGGGAGGGGAAATAAGCCAAGAGAGGCACAAATGGTACTGCTTTCTCACAATGGGACTTGTTTCCACTCACCTGGCTCCCCCTCATGGCTCTGCATCCCAGGCAGGGCCAGCAGGGCCCCACACGGACCACACACTCCCCCGCATGCAACTGCCCTGCCACTGTGTTGATGAGCAACACACTGTCCCCCGAGCAGCTGCAGGACATGTTTGGGGCCAGAAAAAGGCCCCAGCTGCCCCTCACAGAGCAGCTCCGGCTGTGAGGACCATGAGCAGCACCTCCCACCTGTGCTGCTTTGGGCTGGAGAAGAATCTGCTCCACAGGGTCACCCACAGGAGATGGCTAGAGCTTTGTGGGCTGTTCAGGGGATAAACTTGGGCCATGAGTTCCCTGTGCAAGGGTCAGCCTTCAGCTTCGTTGTGAAGGAGGATGGGATGCTCCATCCCACACCCCAGGAAGTCCAACATTATCAACATTTGGGCTACCTATGCCTTTGGGAAAAATCCCTCATCCAGTGCCCAGCCATCCCTGCTGTAGCAGCACAGTGGGGCTGATGGACTAAGGTGGGACAACCTTACGTGACCAGCCAAGGCCCGGGGAAGTCACTGACAGGGTGGGTTAGTGCTGCTCACCCAGGTGACACAGCCTCTGTTTCCAGCACAAGGGACAAACGTTCCCTGGCGCTCTCATCCATCCCATTGGAGTCCGGATGGGTCCCCATGTGCTGCACTTCTGGCAGCGACCACGCCGGGTGGCTGAGGGGGTAAGGGAGGATGTGGGAGCAACCGAATGTGCAGAATCGCCCCAACACAGCACGGGCCCAGCCATGCCCCGCAGCCCCACAGCCCCCCGCCCCGCAGCATCGCCC
>NW_009953758.1:4285026-4289215 GCF_000747805.2 Chaetura pelagica | reverse complement strand
GATGGCAGCAGCTGCCTACAGGGCGGGGGGGACTCGCCCCCAGCCCCGGGTGATGCTCTGTCTGCCCCTCCACCGTCTCTGTGCTCCTGAGCGTGGCCCGGAGGGTGCTCAGTGCAGGGGGCAGCAGGAGGTACGAAAGACCTTGCTCGGTCCCCTTTTCTTCCTCGTGAGAAAAGGGTTAACGTGGGCCCAGCCCTCCCTCCTGAGGGCAAGGCTCAGTTTGCACCCGTGTTGACTAATACTTCGATCTCACTAAACTCAAACAGGTAGGACACTTCAAACAGCTAGTGACATCTCGGCTGCTTCACACCACTTCACACCCTCCCCACACCCATCCCAACTTGCTTAGCTTGACCACTCCTTTCCCAGACAGATACTTTGTACAAATGGCTCACCTAGAGATTAAGTTTAGCAGCCACCCACCAACTCTGCTGCCCAGAGAAATTTCCATTTTTCTTTTGTGGAAAACTTGAAAAGAGAACGAACTACTTTCCCTGGCAGAGCACCAGGCTGTGGCAAGCCCACCACAGCCCTATTTCCCTATCAGTAACTGGGCAATAATCCACACCCTCCCACCCCATGGCTGCTTGAAGGCCTCTCTTTTCAAGTCCCAAATATGCAGCATGTCCAAAGGGTGGATGTGCCCCTGGGGTGCCAGAGCAGCCAGTGCTCATAAAGCTTGCAGCTTCCTCGTGCCTTCTGCAGCAAGGAGCTGCCTGGGAACAGCAGCTGTCCTGGCCTGCACCAGAGAAGGCCTCCAGCCAACTCACCAGGGCATAGGTTATGCAACTGGAGCAGCAGTATTGCACACTGGGACTTGTAGTCTCGGGGATCTCATCTTCCTCAGCCTTAACTAGTACTCCAGACAGCCTCCTCACAGGCCCAGGGGTCTCTCCTTGCTGCTCAGCCTGTCAGTTCCCTGACACCTCACTGCAGGAGTTGCACTCCAGAGCTTTGCTTCCAAGCCCGTCATGCTCCCAAAGCTGCCCCCTGAATTTCTGCCCGCTGTCAGACAGCAGGCCTGGCGCTCCCTCTCCCGGCAGCCCCCACGGCCGCACAGACAGGGGGTGGGAGCGATGCCGGCCAGGGCGGCGGGCGCTGGGCCAGCGGTGCAGCTGCTGCCCCGTCCAGCAGCTGTGGCAGGGCTCAGAGTGCTCCTGGGCCGTGGGGAGAGCCGCAAATGCCACCAGGCTGCCTGCCACCTGGGGGCCAAGAAGGAGTAGGGCACGGGACACTTGAGGCTGCCTAACAGGCACAGGCTTTTCAGAAAACACAGCTGGCATTTCAAGGAGAAACGGTAACTTCTAAAAAAGCCAGCTCACTGTTGGAAGAAGCGTCATGGAAATCTTCCCTACAGACCAGGTCTCCTAAGTATGCTCAATTTAAAAACTGAATCTAAAAGCAGCTTTGCTTCGGTTTCACAAGTTTCAGTGCCAACTTTATGTTTTGCAGCCAGGGCTTATCTTTCAGTAGGGCCTTCTTCCACAAGGAAGCTTCACACCAATGAGCAAAACACCAAGTCCACTCTTCCTACTGACACACGCTAAATCCCACTACTTATTTCTATTTGGTCTCAGTGGTGAAAGTTCTTAATGTAAACGGGAAGAGAAGAGGTACATAAGCCAAACTATGGGGTCCAGCCTCCTCTGGGAAACAGTGAGTCAGACCTATAAACATGAGAAAGAAGCCCAAGACTAGAATAAACTACATGCAGGGATAAACATGAAGGCTAGTGTTGTGAACTGTCATTTATGTGATTCAAGTTACAAATAGAGTTAAGGGATTTCTTGATAAAAATAGGTATCAGCGCATGATACCTGTCAGTTGATTCTGATCTCCTTTCCCTCTTATTTTTTCTCTTTAACACATGAAACCTTATTATTGCAAAATCCAAACAACGTTCAAAGAAATTCTTTCTGGGTTTCCAGCCCGTTCCTATTTACAGTCTAGTGAAAACTGTTTAAATTGCAATTCTGTCTCTCCAGTCAACATTCTTTCCATTCCAGTCCAGCTTCCTGTGGTTTTCCTTGGGTGGCTTTTGCTTTGCACCACAATTGTCTGAATTAAAATGCAATGCTCTCAGTAGAAACTGGGTTTGCAAACATGGTTTAAAACACAGAACCCCCCAACAACTATCTGAAGGCAGCAGGAAATCTAGGCTTTGCCATTAGCTTACACCACTCTGGGAAGTGAAAGGACTGTCTAGGGATCAGAGGGCAGTAGTGCTGACATCAGAGCACTTGACAATTAAGCAATCATTCACAAAGAGTTAACAATCTAAACGTTCCAGCAAGCATTTTGGAGACAGCTCAGAAAAACATAGTTGTAAATAGAAGTGAAGGCTTGGAAATAAAAGACAGGCAGCCTGGATATGGAAGAGCCATGGGCAGCAACAAGGATTCAAACACATGAATGAACACATCTAAGGGCTGGAAGGATGCAATCTGGAAGCAGAGGAAGGTGAGGAATAGAAGGCTGCAACAGTGAAAATATTCCAGGAATGGTGGAAGGGATAAGGGAACCAGGATTTACTAACAAGACATTCCTAATATGTGCATTACTTCTCCATCGCGCAGCATTTAGACCTTCGGTCATGCAATTCAAACTTTAAGTTTTTAAACCCCTTACCAATCCTGTAGGAGCCTCTTGGAGTCCTTGTGATACGGGAGGCATTGGTGCCCCACGAAGCTCTAAGGACACTGTGGCACCACGTGGATCTTGCCACAAGACAAAGCAGAAAATACCAGGAGGGAATTACGTGTGGTTGTCCATATCCATGGCAGGCAATAGCCCTGCAGGAGCCCAGGATCTCTCATGCCCCCTCCAAGTCTGAGTCTTGTCAGTGGAAACCAGGATTTCTTCTTCATCAGACAGAAAACGTTCCTTTCTCCAAAGTCAGTGAGGCTGCCACTGATGTCTGTGTCCTGGCTGTGTGCCAAGTTGCTGCAGGGCACCTGCTCCTCGGTGCCTGAGCACACACCAACGTCACACCAGAAATTTTACAGCCAACACTAAGCTGTTGCCAGAAGCAAGAGCAATCTAGCTGTTACAGCTCTGCTTTGCCCATGATGGGAACAATTTCAGCTTAGCCTCTTGACAGCCAGTCTCCACTGAGCCTCCCCACAAGCTGACCATTTCTCAGGGCAAGTCCCTTTGTGCTCCCTGCAGACAGAGCAAACTGTTGGAGGATCCTGGTATATGGAGCCAGGGGGCTGGCAGATAGGCACAGCACCTTGACAACTAAACTCCATTCTTCCCAAAGCTCTGAGCCACAGAACCACAACAGAAAAGGAGTGCAACACTGGAGCATTCATTTACAGGATGTATTTATTACACTGTAAAAAGTCCATTGGATTTTTAGCCATTTACTCTATATGTACACTGGTTGTGCTCCCACCATAGCCATAGGTTCCTCTCAGTACCAGTATACACTGGGTTGGACTCATGCCCATGTCCCTCCCAGTCACCACTGGGATTTCCAAGATCGATATTATTAAGACTGTAGCCAACTAATTGAGAGGAAGAACAGAGATGCAGTGTTTGCCAGGCAGCCAGCTCTGCTCCATGCATGAGGGGGTGGAAGCACAGGACATCCTTGCTGCAAGGCTGAAGCACAAGAATGACTACCAGGTCCTCAGCTGCAGGTGCATTCTAGGTGGAAGAGGTGGGCTCCCAACAACTAAAAGATGCAGAAGGGTGAATTTCTGCAGAGTTGCCAAAAGGAAGCCCAGCAGACTTGCTGGGCATTTGTCAGCAGGTGTCAACAGATCTCTACATCTCTAGCTGAAGAGGATGTTCTTCTAAGGAATGGGACTAGGGAGGGAGTAGTGGACAACACAGCACTGTTGTGCATGCCAGGGCAGTGGCTCCCCGAGCCCTGTGTGAGACATGGCCATAGGGCTCTGCTCTCTGCTAACGGGACTCTTTCCTTCTCATCTGCTCACGTAGGCAGAGCCTTCTGAATTTTATCCATCCAACCAGAAAGCCTTATTTCATTTACAGGAAGGAGGAAAACAGTGCTGCCCCTACCAGGCCTCCCTGCTCCAAACACCTCATCTGGCACGGGAATTGCTGTGACCCATGTTGAAGAAGGAAAGCATGTAGCTACAGCAGACAAGAAATCCTACATAGCAAGCTGGGAGCTGCATGGTAAGCAATCCATATTTCTACAGAAAATTCTCAATCTGCT
>NW_009953758.1:4257309-4284857 GCF_000747805.2 Chaetura pelagica | reverse complement strand
TGCTGAACCCATGCATGCCCAGACCCCAAACAAAACTGTGCAACCAGAAGCATGGGCAGAAAAGCTAGGGAATGGCTGGGGAATCATCCAGGGACTGAAATGAATAATCTGAGAGGCAGTCCTGTACTACAGCCCCTCACTAGTGTGACATCCAAGAGTTTTCCCCCTTCACCAGATGAACTGGTGGCAGCTTGGTCCCAGGCTGCTGGGTGTGGGCATTGCCTGGCCCCTGAGATTGTGAAGGCAGGAAGGAGACTGTTCAGTGGAACCAGGCACCCCTCCAAGAAGACAGGGATTTCTAGGCAGATTTCTAGGTGGTTGCCCCAAGCAGGGAGCAGAATGTGATGTGCTCCAGGGGAATTGTGCCAGCAGCCTTTCTGCTCAGGTTAGCATCATCTTTTAAAAAAAACATGCCCACTGCCAGAGAACATTTGGCCAGCATCCTCCACCCACAGAGCTTCCTCAGCAGACATTCTCAGACACCCCCAAACTAATTGACTTCAGACGTTGTCATGGGGTCAGTGGGCCGTGGAGTAGCTAAGAGGGGAACAGGAGAGGTGGCTTCAATTAGGGCTGGGTTGAGAATGATTGGCAGAGTCATAGGTGGCACCCCCACCTGCAGAGGAGAGGCAAGTGGCTGCAGGAAGAGAGGAGGCTGTGCTGTTGCAGGAGGCATGTCTGTAACGGGGCTTGTCTTTGCTGGAGCTGATGCTGGGAAAGAAGGAGAGGCAGAGGTGCTGATGGTGGGTGAGGCAGGTGCAGTGGCTCTCTCAGACTCTGGAAAAAGGAAGAGACAAAATACAACCTTACACAGGCCCTTACAAAGTCACCTTTCAGATCAAAGTTAGGCAGGGTTGAAGGTCAATTCAGGGGCCTTTTCAGACTTGCCCCTTCCCCATACATTCATATGAGGCCCTGAGGAGCATAGGCTATCACAAGCATTCTACCCCAACCTCTGCCCACCCCAATAACCTCAGCAAAAAGGTCACAACCCACCCATTTGGAATTACAACAGTTCCACAACACCGGAGGCCTGGCCACTGGAGTTCATACTAAACCCAAGAAAAAGCAGATCCACACCACCATGCCAGGAATCCAATTCCATAAAGTAGAAAATGAGACTCACCACTGGCAGCTAGTTCACAGGGCTTCTCCAAAGGACCCAGGTGGGTGGCTGGTCTCACATCCTCTGCAGGAGAAGGGGGCAAGGCAGACACTACTGATTTCTGATGCTGCTGTTCCATCGGTATGCTGGGGACAGGATCTAAGAAAACAAAACGATCAGTGAGCCCACACACCAGTTTGCTCAGTCCTTTCACCCACCCTCAGTTTGCTCTCCTTGTGCCAAGCTCCGTAGCCTCCTGCATCTATCATTTCATCAACATCCAGGCACTATGGCAGCTGGGTACTGGACAAAGTGCAAGCACTGGGTCCAAGACCTGTTTCTTTGAGGTTTCTCAGCCCCCTGTACCTTGGATGACTGTCTGTTTGAAGAGCTCATCCCGCAGCCTAGGTAAGAAACAGTCAATTCGCTCCCAGGTGATCTCCCAGAGATCTGAGTATCCCGTCCGTGAGTCAGCACTGTGGAATATCCCAGCTGTATCCATTACAAGCAGCATATTCTTCAGAGACTCTGGGATGGCCTCCAGCTGTAATCAGAGACACTCCTCAGGATACAGAGGATGGACATATGGCAATATGAAACAAAAACAAAAACAGCTGATGAGCTACCTTGGAAACAGAGGTCAAGGGGAGAGACCATGGGACAAAATGGTTTTGGAAGGATTAAAAGGTTAAAACAACAAAACAAAGCACCTTTCAAGTTTAGAAGGTTAAAAATGATTAATGCTTGTTAAAAGCATTGTGGCAGCACTCTCACCACCCTACCAGTAAGTCACTGGAGCCAGCATGCATGTATTTGTCCATAAAGTCCAGGATTGTGAGCCACAGGGCAGCAAAGGTGGTCAGTGAGAGCAGTGGGGAGAGATGCTGTAGGAACACCTAGAAAAAAAACCACAACTGCGGTCAACAAGTAGTATTAGGGCTGCTGCTTAGTTTGACAAGCAAGTCATGACAATCTGGAATTCCCCCTCCTTGTGGCTGGCTGGGAGCATGCACACACCCAGCCTGAGGATGCCAGAGGCCTCCACTCTTCTGAGCTGCCTGTGTAGAGAAGTGGATCTTGCCTCCTTTGCACGAGGCCACTGCAGTCTACATCATCATGTCTTCCAGCCCTTCCATACACTCTGCTTTAAGTCAGTACTATCAGCTTGTGATATGCATCACCACTAGAACAGACTGTTTTCAACTATTGTTGCATGTAATATTTGTCTCTCCATCCTTCCTAGTCAAAAACTCCTTCCTGACAACTTTTCCAAAGCCTAGGATCACAGAAACAGTTCTGGAAAGAAGGCACATCTAAACAGCAGAAGGTGGTGGAGAAGCTCAGCACTGGAAATAGTCAAACTAGCAAACTGACACCTATCGAGATCAGAGATGCTGAGAAGTTAATGCAGCAAACACTTTGGTCTTCTTGAGGTACATGGTTTACCCTGAGCTTTCAGGCAGCAGATGCATGCATACCTTGGAGAGTAGTGTTGAGGCTCTCATCCTGGTTTCTTCCATCCCACCAACATCAGCAGGGCTGATGTTCTCAAGTAGCTTGGTTAGCAGAGGGAACAGCACCTGTTGGATCAGATACACTGATATTTCAGAGCTGAAAAATGACTGATAATGACCGAGATTTGCACAGACACCTTACAGGAAGCAGCTGGCTTTTGGGACTGGTGGCAGCTAGGCAGAGACTATGGAAGAAGCAATGGGAAGTGAATATAATTCTGATATTCCAAGAGGCTCAGTCAGAAGCCTAAGCAGAGAATAACTTTTCACAAGAATAGAGTAGGGAACGCCTTGTTTGTTCTGGTAAACAAGCTGCTCAAGAAGACTGCTGCCACTCCCACAGGGTTTTGCTCTTCATCACAATGCTGTCCTGCCTACATGCCCAACCCAGCCCAGCCTGAAGATTACCTTGTTGAAGCAGGACTCCCATTCCAGGGCATCCAGGGCCTGCAGGTCATGTACCAGGAGAGCCCGCTGCAAATAAGTGAGTGCCTGCATCCGTACTGGGCGTCGGGCATCACAGCACAGCCAGGCAATACCTGCAAGAGAGGATTTCAGAACAAATCCCACAGAGAAAGTGTCACATCCCTACTTCCCCAGTCTAGTGTGAAAAGTAGAATGAAGACCAAAAGCTCTCTGAGGGAAAAAAGTAAAAAATTATGCTTTTTCCAGGCCACAGACTAGGAATCTACTCTCAGGTCTAGAAGCAAGCTGGCAGCTAACACGTGATAAAGATACCTTTCTGGATTTGATCCAAGTTCTTTTTCAATTACAACAGACCCTAAAAATCAACCTCTGCCTGCTTTCTGCAGTTAGTTCTTGGCTCCTCAACTTCCTGAGTGCTGCCATTATTCTGGAAGTGTCTCTTCTCCCTCTTATCACAAGGGGATGTCTTTACCCTGTAGCAAAGGACACCAGCAGTTGGACCAGAGTGTTCGGGAATCAGCTTCTATCTTCCTCCCTGCTGTCTCCAGATGGCGTTGCTCCTCTGCCCAGGAGCTATAGATGGTGGCTGCTCGTGTGTGCAAGGTGTGCATGAGGTCCAGGAGCTGCAAGTCAAGCATCGCATTAAGCAACACACAGGATCTAAATTTTTTAAGCAACCCTGGTCTCTGCTCTTCCCCAAACCAACGCTAAAAGGGTCACAGCTGCTCAAGCCTGCTTCCTGTGTGTACATAACCATGTATATACAGACATGGTGTCAGGCCTTGCTCTCTGTGCCCTCCCTAAGTGGTGAAGTGCCAGGCATCTTCAGCAAGATTCGTCAGTTCAGTATCCATGTAAACCCCACCTCAGCATTTCAATCGTGCCAGGAGCAAGAATGGAGCCTTTCCTGGCACAGAGCACTGACTCTTCCAGGCAGAGAGAGAAACCCAGTGATTCAGCTATGATGTCCAGGGATAACTCTCTGCAACCTTTTTTTTCTTTTTTTTTTTCCCCCAAGCAAAAGGAATGAAGCACATACAAAGCTACCTTAGAAGACAGCATTCAAGTCACTTTACAACTGAATTGAAGTCCAACAACCTGGCAGCCAGCAGGGCTGTGCCTTCACACCTTTGCAGTATCAGCTGGAGAGAGAAATTATTCCCTCGTCCCAGTCCTCTGTACTTGAAGCCCACAGGACTTTTCCCTCCCCAAAAGCTCAGATGCCCTGTTGGATTCTACACTAATCCTACATGAACCTCATGTCTCCAAATGCCCTTGATCCACATCCATCTTACTTACTATAGTGACTCACAGCTTCAGACCTCACCCTCCCTGCTTTTCAGAGGACTTCTCTCTCCACTCCTATTCTGCTTTTGCCTGTCCAAATTGCAGTCTTCCTGGTTCACTGCAGAACCACATACTGCTGCCAGAGCCACCCTCAGCCATCCAGTGCCTACTGACCCAGGATGCAGCCTCCTCTCAGTCTATGAAGAATCCAAATGATTCCCTAGCATGGCCTTGAGAATGGGAAAGGAGAGGAGGAAATCCTTGCTATACTTACGTCCTGACTAACCTGTAAAGACACAGTGTGGTAGCTGGCAGGGATGCTCTCATCCTCATCCTCATCACTGTGTGTGTGTGCTTGGTGCTGGCTCAAGGCCCGTGATCGCCGTGTGGAGCTCTCCTTTGGCTTTTTTTTTAACCGACTGGATTTACTGTCATACCTGTGGCTCTTCCCCCTCTTCTCCTGGGACTTGTAGCCTAGAAAGTGAAAGGCAGCAACATACCATAACACACTCCACCACAACATTTTCTGCCTTTCAACACGTCCATCAGCCACCTTTTGATATCCCCAGCAGAGGGCCCTGTCCTGTGAAATGACAACTACCTGCTTAAAAAAGTACCCAGCATCCCTCAGAAACAGCCTTCAGCAACAGCTGATACTGCTGCCTCCACATCAGCTCCAGACCTCCCCTTCATCTCAGAGAAAGGACTAAGAATAAGGTTCCTGCTGCCAGCAGGATCCAGGGCACTTTTCTCACAGCAGGTCATTTTCTGGGGGCTGGGGTCTTGTTCCCTGACAGTGCACTGCACACTTCTTGCTGATGGACCACCTCAAGCCCAATCCTGATTGTCAAACCAAGGGCCATCTTACCCCCATTCAAGCTCGCCTCCACAAAGATGCGGATGGTTTTGACACAAAGCTCAAAGTTCTCAGGTGTAACATGGGCAGCATCTCGCACTATGAAGGACAAGGACTCCACACACTTCATCAGAGACTTTGTGTCATGGGGGCCCAAATCCAGCCCCACAGTCAGGCTGTACTGGTTGACGAGAGGAGATGGTCCCAGCCTGCTGAGCCCAGCAGTGGATCTGGAGGTGTCAATGTCATCTTTCCCCACCTGCAGGGTACAGCAAGAGGGTAGCATCAGAGGGTAGCATAACAAGTGGCACCTCATGCACATCCTGAAAGGGTCTTTCTTTTGAAGACAACAGGTAACAAGTCTGTAGGATCCATTTCCCTTTCTTCCTCATTTGCCTCCAAGCTTTGTCCTCTCCACCTGCATCTCTTCCCTGTCCTTCTTTTACATTGTCAGCTTTTCCTGCTGTCTTAGTGTTCTTCTCCCTACCACACCCTCTGCCCATAACCATGCTAGGAGTAGTCTTCTTCAGGCACCAGAAGTCCACTGCTACTCACCACTAGCCAGCCACTGTTCATGACATCCACATCTGTCACCGAGCGATGCATCTTGCCTGGCTTCCCATGGTCTGTGTACACCTCTGAATCAGAGGTGTAGCCACGGTCCAGGCTCATGTCACTTGGATGATAGGAGGAGGAGACCTCACTGTCTGACTGAGCACCTTCAAGACAAAAGTAATGGGTTTTTTAGATCAACGCCAAACTAAGAACTTTGAAGAGTAGCTGTGAATAAGGGAGAAGCAATCCAGGTTAGTCATATCAGCATCAGCTAGGAACCACCAATGGGCTCTGGAAGAAACTGGGCCTAGGCCTCTCTGCCTGTGAGAGGAAGAAGAGCTACAACAGGAGCATGCACAGGAGACAGTAGGAAACACAGAGTTTTGACACAGTTTCTCCCCTGTAGATATGTTTGGTTTTCGCCTTCAGAGGGAAGGAGCTTTCCATCCCCTGTTATGGCATCTGTCAGACTGACCATAGATTAAAAAGGGGCAGGAAGTCCAGCGCTTTGACCCTGGGGGAGGAATCAGATGTACCATACACTTCAAGAACTACTGGAGGTGGTAGGTTCAGCCAAGACCACGCCAAAAGCACAACATGACTCCATTCCACGCTAATACTGGTGAAGTCTTTCTCATTAACAGCAACCCACATTAGCATGTTCCACTCCTGTCAGCTCTACCTTGGTTGACCTTTTGGATAACCTTAAATTTCACACAATTCAAGCACAGAAATCTTTGCAAGGGCTAAATTTAAGCCACCGATACATTATTTAGAAGCAAAAATGAATTCTTTCAATAATTCAACATCAACCAGAAACTTACTAGCAGAGACAGACTTGTTGTGAACACAGTGCACTGAGGCAAAGAGAACAATGTTCTGATGTGCAAGGTGCCACAGTCAAGTAGTTTCTTCAATCAGCCAAGACAGAAGCAGGGAAGAAAAAAAAAAAAGAAAAAGAAAAGAGAAGACAGCCCAGCATTAACCCAGAAGCCATAAGGGTTTTGAAAAATAAGGTTTCCCCAATCTGTCTACCACAAAGCATCAGGATCTAGCAATGAAGTTATAGAAAAGCTAGGAGGAAAATTAAGCCTTCTGGAAAAGTCTTTCCTTGCTGTTTGCTTCAAAACTCTGAAGCTGTTGGCCTCAAATACATTGCCAGTTGGCTAAAACAAAGCAGGAAGCATTTGCTGAAAATACCACCTTTCTAACACAGTTAAGAGAAATAGAAAATAGTGGGTTGGTCTTGTGGGAATGGTTTGGGCACTCTGAACACAAATGGATTTGGACATAGAATTTTAAAGAACAACTTTATGAGATCTTTAAAATGGGAACAGAAAGGAGTCAATCCCACAAAAGGAGTAAGTATGACAGGACCAACAGCTGAGTTTATATTACAAACCCAGATGAAAGATTAAGGCTATATTACCCAAGGCACCAGAACCACAACCAGCAGAAAATGTTCCTTGGATAGAGCAAAGACCTTCTACAGCTGCTACAACAGATATCAGTTTTCCTCCCACTGCTCCCTCAGGGACTAGCACCTGGACTGCTGCTCACAGAGCAGGATGAGATGGCAGAGTAGAGACACGGAAAGACCATGGGGTAGGAGTGAACAGCAGGTGCTGGTCTTTAATCTTGCTAATGTAGTTTAATATCAGCTTTGTTTTCTTGCAGTCCCCTTTGCTAATTGAAAAGCTTGAGGAAGCAGCTGCTTATCTGGCAGGCAGGCATCAGATTTCCTAGCAAAAGCTGGCCTGTCTTACCTGTGTCGTTATCTGTCCTTGCTGTAACCTGCAGGGCTGCAGGTGGCTTCACCCCTGACCCAATACACTCCAGGAGGGTGAAGAGTGTGTACCAGTCATCCCCAGAGTGAATGTTGGCAGCATTGGTTTTCAGGAGTTCATGGAGGCCATAGGCAACCTCATGGCTAACTCTGGACAGCACATTTGGTTTCATCATGAGCAGGATACGTAATGAGAGGAGAACCTGGCCAGAGAATGAGACAGACATTCAGACCCCATTATTAACACTGCATTCTCCAGCAAAGTCCCCCTTCATTGATTTAAAAGCACTTAAAACTGCTGTTTGTTGTTACCCACCATAGACAGGTTAAATGTGGGCCCATCCAACAGCAACTGGTTCCCTGTGTTGACAGGTGTCACAGAGCCCCAGGAATCCCTTACCTGTGCGCTGATTTCTTCCCGACGAAGGAGCCGAATCGCTAATCTTAGCAGCCCCACCACTGCCCTCTCCACCAAGAAGCAGAACTCCATGGCGTGTACGCAGAGATGGTAGAGGTGGTCTCGGACAGTTTGCCAGACACAGGTGACACGGTCCCTAGCCACAACAAGGAGGAGGGAAAGGGCAGGATGAAAGGAGATGAGACAAAAGGAATCCAGCTATCTCTCCCAGAACTCCAGACAACCTGGTATTTCTTCATTTGAGTGCAAAACTCCAGCCAGGAGATATAAGAACAGACACACAGACACAGCAAAACCAACACATTTCTTATTTACTTCATTAATTGCAAATCAATCAGGTGGGAGAATTTTCCCTCCAGAGTTTTGCTTATGTTCTCCAAATCTCAGGATATCAAGCAATAATTCATGAGAGAATAGCCCCTGTTTGCACATGCTAGAGTGGAATTGCTAAGCCCTGAAATTACAGCCACATGCTACTTCAGCTGGCAAGCACATAAGGAACTCCGTCCCTGGACCCAGGCATCAGCTGCAGTAAAGCAGGGATGTAGTTCAAGGTCATACCTATTCTCTAGCACAATCCTCAGAAGCATCTCCAAGCAGAATGCAGCATCCTCTTCATCATATGTCTCCTCATCAGGAGTCACGGAGATTAGAGCCTAAAAATACCAGGAAATGTTTGTGAATCACAAGCCCCCCAAACTGGGGGACCAACAAATGAGGATCAACAGAATGCTTTGGATCTGGGTAAAATGACACACCACTGTCTGGTGAGGTCATGCATAGTCCATCAAAAATGTGCTGGATGGAATCAAGCTAAATATTTGGGAAATTATAATTCTTTTTATTATGCAGGATGCAACATGAACTTAGAAGATGTTAAACACTGACAAAGTCTCTCAGATGGAGAGGAATTCTGAAAGCCAGCAGCTTCTTGCCAAGAATATGCAAAGCACAGAAAAGGCAGAAATACCTAGGAATGACTATAAATACTGGAACTACTCCTCTCAAGCCGTCAGCTTGCATATGAAGGGAGAACTTCTGATGTAATAGGGGTAAGAGCAAAATGTTGCCCCAGAGCTGAGATGCCACACAAAAAGTGAGTCACCAGTTCTCCATGTGGGCCAGCAATGTAGTGGTCCTTTCTGTGATCCAAACAGCAGGTTCTGCTATGGCTATTTCAAGTATTGTTCTTTGGGATTCACTCACTTACCATCCTAATTTTGAAACTCAATACCTATTCTTCCAAACTTCCACAGCAAGCCTCGATAAAGAAACCTTTCCTTTGTTTTAGCACAAGTCTTAATAGTGTCATGTGCCCTATTGATGAAGCCAGTCAATGGCAATTATAGCAGCCTGAAGGGAAAGGCATTTGCACTTTAAGAAGCCATGAAATTAGGCAGCACACACTGCCAGCCCACACAGCACTCCTGCAAGGGTCACACTGCACTGTTTGCTTTTGGAAGTGGTGAGCAGCAGCCAGATTTGTTCCACACCCTGGAGTGGTCTCAAGCTCCACGCTAGCCTGAGAAGCCTCTACCTCAGAACCTACTTGCCTCAGAACCAGGCAAGTATCTACCCACCCTACCCTAGAGATGAGCTTCTCTACCTCAAAGGCTACTGGATCTGGCTGTTCCCCGCAGCAGCCATTTACCACACTACCAAGGGAACACAGTCCTGTATTTCTGTACAGCTCCTGCCTCCAAAGTAGCCTTTTAGAATGCCCTCATGATGCACACAGCACACCAGAAAATATGGAAAAGCATAATTTTAAGCTTCTACACAGAACTATGCATATTTTCAAGCACTTATCATGATCTCCTCTAGGATTTTAGAATGCATTCCACAATTTAATGTCTTCCTCTAGTACTAAAGCAATTGTGGTTGCCAGCATAGAAGTTACACGTAACTTGAACCAATGATTGGTTTCATAACCCATATAGGTCCAAGACCTCCTGTGGAGACAGAGGAGCTAGATGAGTAGACAGCTCATATTTATGATCATGCATAGCACACTTGTTCCATCACCAGTTCAACCCCTTGCCCAGTATTTCTCTTACCTTCATGAGCTCCTGGAGGGATTCAAGTTGGAGGAATTTGCTTTCTGTGATCAACTTCTCAGGATCACATTGCTGCAAAAAAAACAAACGAAGAGGACTGTGTATCTGGGGGGATGGGGAAAGCATACAAACAGATCATCCAGATACACAGATAGTTCCCAGAAAAGATACAGATAGTGACTTTGCACAACTACCTGGAGGAAAACTCCTGCTAGCTAGTTCACATCTGTTACCTTTAAGAGATCTGATCTGTGCTAGACAGATTTTAACAGATAACTCCTCTGTCCACATACTGCTCAAAGCTCAGGTTCAGATTTTGTTGGTACCATACACCTTAACACTGTATTGGAAAAGAGTAGTCATTTGTGAATTTATTAATTTGTCTTCAATTATAGGACTGTGATGCCAAGGGCAGATCCCAGCCTCTTGTGAGTAATCTTTTCTGTTTTCCTGTGTTACTACATTTGTGCATGACAACACATTGGACTCTTTAGCTCTCAATGCAGGTATGTTCCTCTGTAGTTTCTTTTAAATCCCAAGTCCCCTGGAACCTGCAATACTGCCTAGAAGCACGTGTAATTTTAAGCTTCTCTTGCTGTTATCCACATAGTACCGTCACAAAGAACAAAAGCAGGTTCCTTTACAGCCTGCACGTTACCTTTATGCATTCCAGAGCAACCCGCTTTGCTTCCTGTGTCTCTGTAGATGGCCCTCTCATACCAGATTGCTCTGTCCCACTGAGGGTTAGCCAACTAACAAAACTCAGCACTGTAGATTCACCACTGCAAATCAGAAGACACCAAAATGAGTGAGAAAACAAGAAACGTTATTCTCTGGCTTTGGCACAAAAAGCTGGGGAACCACTTCAGCACCACTCACCGGATAGATGGTGTCTCCTCACGCTGCAGATAGATTTTGCCGTTAGGATCAACAAAGTCTTCGACCTGGAAGACAGACAACAACATGTATATGATCAATTGTCTAGTACTTGGTAGGCTTCCCACTTGACACCGTAAAGTTTCACATAGTGATGAAATACCACACGAATCACTCGTGGATAGGCAGTCAAGCTCAGCTCTTTGCCCCCTCACCCCTTCAGTAAAGTGCTACCCTCATCTGGCACTACCAATTCTGTGCTCTACTATTTCATGCCTATAAGCATGTCCCTCTTCTGCACAATAGAAAAAATCTGTTCAAGTAAAATGAACGCTGGAATTTTCCAAGTCCAACAAAAAGTAAAATGAGAAAAATGAAACCTATGAAAGAAGCTAGAGCCTGCATATAACTTAAACACTACACCCTTTGCAGGCTTTCTAGCTCTGTACATGCTTTACCAAAGCCAGGCCTTTGCAAGAGAGCTCTCCTTGTCTTTGAACTGGTTCTGTGGAAAGCCATATTCCCACTCCCACACTCTTCAGTTACTCATGGACTGGTTATTTTTACCTCCACCATGGCCTTGGGCAGCAGCTCTGCTCGGAAAAGCTGTAGCATGGCCTCCATGATGTTTTTCCAGCCTTCTCGCAGAATGTCACCATGGCGATGGGCCAAGTGAAACACAGTCTTTGCTGCAATATGGGCCTTGGGATTACTTCCAAAAACAGTGGGCAGGTTCTCAATAGACTGTAGGAAAGAAAAGGGGGTGGCAATCAGTCAGCAAGAGATGTTTTCTTTTCAACACAAATTAGGGCAGACTGTTCAGAACCGGTTACGGGAAGGACAACAATTCTGTGTACGATACTTGGATAACTCCTCAGCTCATATTCACTTTGCACAAAAACAAGGACAAGGCTTACCTGATACAAGCTGAGTCACTGAACCACCTAATCATAAGGTCTCCAAGAACAACAACAATACAGAACATTTTGAAAGTGCTTGCTGAAAACTCACTAACACTAGTTTATTCTACAATGGGAACACATCACAGGATCAAATCCTTCCATGAAAAGCACCATATCTCCTCTGGAAGGACCAATTACCCTGCTCTACTGTTAGAGAAGAAAACTATGGCCAAAAGCGTTATTGACTTACTCCTACTGCTATTTAACAACAAAATTCAAAGTAAGAGTGATGAACCCTGACATACAGTCTCTGCCAACAACTGTTGGCTCACAACACACACACAGCTTTTCAAAATATAAAAAGTGTGCTAAGTCATTTAAACCAACCAAGCACATGCTGCCAAACCAAGAAAACACCCAGTGAACATGTAAGCTAGTATCAGACATTGTAACATGCTCCATGTTTCTGCAGTTAATTAAGCTCACTGCAATGGTCCTTTTGATAAGGGATGGGTCTTGCCATTCTCTTGCTTATGTGGACAAAACCCATACTGATTCCTTTATCAAGAAAGGAGACAGAAGATGGGAGATAGAATGCACTGAAAATGTGGTTCTTCCAACCTCAGATCTTAGGTTCAGAAAAACTAGCTCTAGCTTCAGCCAGACTGTTGGCAAAACTATTATCAAAATGGGTCTTTGATCTAGAGTTGAACTCCACTAGAATTGCCAATCTAGAAGTCTAGCAGAAATGCGACAACTGATTGTTTTTTTCCATTGTTTCTCTGGGAAAGCCACGTGAATACATACATCACTGAAGCCTCAGAGTGCAAACAGCAATATGCCTGGTTTTACACTGTGGCAATAAGCCACAACCACCAAATTAAAACACACACGGGTTTTGCTAATACTTATACATGGAGTATGAGTCTAAAATGTGGATCAAGAAGTGTGGCACTTGCTCTTCTAAAATCACTTTATTCCCCTTCGTGTTCCTTTTCATTCCTTTTCTTTCAAAGTGGCTATGCACAGCAATTGTAATGCCTGAAGGGGATGCCTGATCACCAGGATGATCTGACCTGTGAAATAACTAGCAGCTAAGTAACATTTTTATATTCTTCCCTAGCTTTTTAACAGTTGCTTTGTCTCCTTAGCCCATGAAGACAGTCCCTCCTCCCCTCCCCCCAGACTCTCTCTCAAATATTTGTTCAGTTGTCATACTCCCCTACCGTCTCCAAGCCTTAAAGGAATTTAGGACAGCAGAAAATAATTGGTGTACTTGGAATCTGGCCAAAGATAAAAACTCACAGACTTCTTCAAATCCAGAAGTCCCTGGTCCTATGTCATCATAAAAAGACATGCTTGCTTAATTTACACAGACCTTGGACTGCTCCAGATTCCAGTCTCACAACTAGATGGGATGCAGCTGGCAACAGCTGGTACCTCTGAGGGCTTAGTCTAGTTACTTCTACAGTGTAAATCTGTGTCAAACAGTTGTTTCATGGCAGACATTCCTCTGTGTTATCTATTGGTAGTCTCAAAGTCTAGTATGTCTGGAGAGGATCAAGTATTTAATATTTACTATTGTAAGCTGTGGAGGAAGAATCTAAAGTAACCCCAATGCTTGGGATTTCTTTGTCTTTTAATAGCCAACCTGGTTCTTTTTCACTGCTACCAATGCCCGAATGCAAGTGATACAAAACATCCAGACCAAATTAATTTCCCTGCAGCCTAACTCCATTAACTGGATAAATGTGCAGGACTGCACCCTTTCTGCTATCCCTTCACAGGATTAAAAAAAAATCACCTATCTCAGCCCTTTTACTCCCAAGCTTTCAGACCTGAATGTTCTTGTTTCCCTTTCTAGTATGTGTGGCAGTTCTACTCTCTTCACTATGGGTCTCACACTGGTTCTCCAAGCAATGCTGTGAGATTCTTTGCAAGTTCTGACCCTTCAAAGGCATTGCTATCATCTTCCCCTTAGCACAAAGAATGGTCTATCAAACAAATTGGGGAAAATCAGGCTGATACTGTAAACACACATATCTGGGCATAAAAAGCTCACATCACTCACTGTACCTTGAATTTATTCTCACAGTACAATCCATGAAAACAGTCTTTAAGGCTTGCCAAAAGCAGGGCTAATAGCTGATCTTATTACCAGACTTGACACACCAACTGACAACTCTAAGCATCTGTTCTTCTAAGCCTTTATGCTGGGTTTCTAAGCCTTTATGCTACACATTGGAATAAGAGCTCACAAAACAGTCTCTCTTGGCACCAGATAAGCCCTATAACTAAATATTCCATAACTGAAAGGCATAAACTTGCTTGGGATGATCACTGTCTTGACCACAGGGAGATCTACATCTCCTTGGATCAAGTAGCTGGAATAAAAACTTGTACATCAAGTACAAGTACATCAAGTCCTCTGCACAAACTGCCACTTGTGAGACAGCAGAGGGAAATTTGTGTATTTGAACTTGTCCTGTGGAAGTCCTACTCCATTACACTCTTTTCATCATCTCCTCCACAAAACTTTGGGCACAATATCTACAGACATTGTGATAACTAAATAAGCAAATATTACTGCTTAACAAAGGAAGAGGGCTCTGATATATTAAAAGCCATGCTACCTTCCACTCCTTGCAAACTTACCTCACTGCTGAGAGCTGTAAACTTGCAGAGAGAAATTATGAGATTGTCAAATACATCACTAAGGCCATAGTGAGCAGAAATCATTGCACATTTTCTGGGGAAAGAAGAAAACAGAAAATAATGTAGTAAGTCAACACAGACAAGTCTGTATACAGGACAGCAAACCACAGAGCATCTCTGTTGACATTTTAGATATTCCTCTCCATCCACTCATAATGAATGTTGGTGTACAGAAGTTTACTGTTATCTCAAATAATCTCAATACTCATCTATAGATCCTGATATTTGCCTGTGCTAATGCAAGGATCACTTTCAAGAAGTGAGTCTAAACAGACAGACCACTTGCACCTGAGCCAATACACTCATCTCTTGTCTCGACATAGGAGAGTTGCTGAGATTGACAGTAGTGTTGAAGGTCTAGTTTCCAAGAGATCTTGGCTACAGCAGTATATTAACAGAGCTTTATTAACAGAGCTTTAAAGCTATGCTTAAGGAACTATTTGGGGTGGATCTAAGCATGAACAAAGACTGTTCCAATATAGTCTCTCACAGATAGCAAGTGTTCTGAATACTGGCCATCTGGGAAAGAAAAAAAAAATAAAAAATCCCTCACCCCATTCAGCCACAACTATGGCCTCATACACACAAAGAAGTTTTGTTTATACACAGGGATTTTGCAAGCATCACCATACAAGTAAAGAGTGACTTTCTCCCCTCACTTCTAAGCAGCACGGCTATATCAGCAGGTCTTTTAAATGTAACAAGGTTGGAGTTAACAATACATATCCTTGGCATTTTGATTTATTACAACACAGCACTCAAGCCAAACAGTGAGCAGCAACCAAGAGACGCCAAGATGGGGTGAATCAATACAAATGACAGAACTAAACTAGAGGACCAAAGGTCAGAATAAAATGCTCTCCAATTGCTAGGAAAAGTAACACTTGACATTCACTGTGATGTCTCCAGCAGGTAAACAGGAGACAACAGCCACACCTTAACTCTTCTTCTTCCTCATGTATGCAAGAGTTACCTGAAACCAAAGATAGCTTTCTGGATGATAGTTTCTTCTAAGCTCTTGTCAAAAACGTAAGAAAGTGCTGCAATGGTTGGCCCCCATGTCATGGTGAAGAGATCATGGTCATAGCTTCCAGGAGGCACATGGAGAAATATTCCCTCATCAGTTGCACCACGATGTAGCAAGACATTCCAGATATAGTTTTCCTTCACCAGGCCCGTCTGTTCTTCTGGCATCACTATCTCATCATTTCTACAAGGAAGGAAGGCAGAAAGGTTGAATTTTTCATTCTGAGCCAAACCTAACATTTACACAGTGCCTTTCATTATATAGTCTCAAAGCTAAGTGATAGATACTCTGGAGTGATTTTGCCAGCTCCTGAAACATTCTATTTTCCTAGGCCTGCCTGCTTCTCATGCCCCTCTTTGATAACCTGGATATAAAGTCTGGAGGCTCTCAGCAGCACCCGGCAGCAATTGTGTAAGGACAGTACTGAAGCAGCAGCTAACACTACAACTGCAAAACACCAGACATACTGCAGTTATATAATGGGCAACTTTTGGACAGCACACTGGGATAGCTTCCCCCCTCCAGCCCAGCTCTCAGGCCATTAAGAGTGCTCTGCATATCTTCTTACTCTTAGAAAAAAAAAAAAAAATTAAACTGTTATACTTTAGACAACAGTAAGCATAAGTACCTTTAATAAGAATAATGCAAATATTAATATATGCCAAAATCAAGTATCAGAAAGGCAAGTAGTAGAAAATGTAAGATAAAACAAGAAACCAAATGTATGATGTGTGATCCATAGCCAGGATACCACAGCTCCTTACTCTAACTGGATTAAAACCACAGAATAAGAAAACGACTGTGATTAATGTCAAGTAGTACTAGCAAATGCAGGTTAAAACATATAAAGTTCCAATACATACTCCATAGACATAGGTAACACTGCACAAGAGATAATCCTCTGCAGATGAACAACTAATTGAACAAGAGTCTTAAATCTACTAAGACTAGTAGATTTTAACCAATCTGAAAAGTATGGGTCTTTATAAAAAAAACCCTCTGGATTTATGCATAAGAAATAAGCTCTTGTCAGTTTCAGGTGCCTGCATATTTTGACAATAATTTCTGAGGTTATGTAGAAAATACTTTTGCAATCAATAGCCTATTTTTCTAAGAACCCATATTTGACTAATATTAACAGAAGCAAATGAATGGGTTTACTTGGAAAGTCTCAGGAAAGGAAACTGTGGTCAAAAGTGAAATGCTGAGATCCTGAAGAGATCGTGCAGTATTATGTACAGATTAGAGTCTAATTTTTTAATCTACTAATTATATAAAGAAAACAAACAGTTCCTCAATCTCAACTCTAACACTGGGGCAATGTGAGATGGAGCAATACTGAAATAATACAGCAATTGTTTTAGCCATAGAACATACTGAAAAAGCTGAAGTATCTGGTGAAGGGAGGATAAAGGGGAATAGACTGAGACAGAAGCAGTAGATAACTGAAAGGAAGATATGAAGATATCCTCAGCGTACTACTCAAAAACGTCAAAAACACCCTCAGGGGAGATGCTTCTCAAAACTAGAGTTCTATTTGAAAGCTACAGCTACCTCCTGAAGAATTTATATTCAGTGCAGGCAGCATCTCCACCTCCCTGGAGAAGGCTCAAAAGGGAGGGTCAGCCTAATCAAGCTGCCCTGCTTCCAGCCAGAGCCACTGCAGATTGAAACCAGCTGAGCTTGAGTCGCATCCTGTCTCCTCAGAAATGTAATCCTCTCAGCTTGAAATTGGCTGGGCCTGGATTTACTGATAGGATAGATTTCTGAGTTCTGTGCCCAGAGCTAGTGTGTGCACAAAATAGACTCAGCCATCACGAATCCTCCTCAAACACTGGTCAGTCTGCCAGGAGCTTTAGGGGTGGCAGAAGAACGCTGGACACAGTGGAGTATAAAGAGCTCAAAAGCAGAGCATAAGAAACTGAGACCTGAACATATTATGTCAGGGCACCAGTGCTGTCCTGGAATAAGATACTATCTCTAGCATTACATAGAAAGTTCTAAAGAAGTCTAAAGGCCTGGTTTGGAGAACACAGCCTTCTTAGATACAGCACTTCACATGTGCTGGTCTTGCTCAGCCATTCTTTCGCACTTTGATAGAAGTAATGTGTTTTTACATTTTAGCTTCAGCTCTGTGGATTAAAATATCATAGCAAGAATCCAAAGACATAAATCCAGTGCAATCACTGTGACAGGCTTGTTAACCACAGCTCCACATGGAGAAGAAAGTTGGTCTGAGGTAAATAGGTACATGATTGGCGAGTCTCTCTCAGTACTCAGACCAAAAAACTCTAGTTTGCTCTTTGCATACAAGGAGATGACAGGTTGATTCTTACTTGATGGCGTGGTACATGTCTTCCAGTATGTCCTGTTCAAAGTCTTTGCCTCCGTTCACACCTTTAAGGTTCTTCCGAAACTCCTGAAAAAAGTTACACCAGTGTTGATTAGTAGTATCTCCAGCTTTAACTGCTTGGTGAGGATCAGTACTCCACTTGTTTTCCATGGGAACAGATTTTCCTGTACTCTTCAACAAGTGGCCTCAAAGTTCAAAGACTAAATGTTATTCTTAGTGGCAGTGGAGCAAGTGCTTGTCTCTGCTCACAAGAAAAGAACAGCGACACAACATAACATGGGCTTAGCTGAGGCCGGACATCAGAACAACAGCTCTGTACCACTGCATTGACACTCACAGGACTTGGACTCCCTAGAAGCCCACAGCAGTTGAACAATCTTATCATTCCTACTATGTTTTAGGATACAGTTTGCTCAAACACACACAAGCCTCTTGATGAGTTTGGCAAGTTGTCTGCTAATCTCGTACTTCTTCAGACTGCCCCTTACCCACAGCCCCCCCCACCCAACGGTATTCAGTGCTGCACACCACCTTATTGTGTACATGAGTGATGAATGCCAGGGAAAAAAAAAAGAGAATGCCATTGAGATAAAAACAGGTACTACATTGCTATCAAAACCAGAAAAGAGAGGTGCCTACAACAGTAAAACCCACCTCCAGAGTCATTGGGACGTTCTGCTTGCGGACATTATGGTTGTGCTGGTCAGTGTTCAGCATAATAACTGCGTAGGCCAGGGCAAAGCAGGCATCACTATTAGCAAATGGGGACCCATTTGATTTCTGAAAGGCAAATGCATATACAAATTAGTCCTACAGGAACTGCAATACCGGTGACCAAAGACAGCCATTTTCTTACTCACAATATTGAATCATCTCTGAGACAAACAAAAACCCCAGGCTTTGGCTCAAACTTCCAAAAAGCAACCCAGAAATCCATGTGCCATTGCCATCTCCTCTAAAACAACAGCTGCTGCCTGCAGGACATCGTAAGCTTATACAGGCAGTCTGATCTGACACGTCCATCACAGCAAGCAGATGCACAAGAACATAGTTTTGAGCTTTCTGCCCATGAAGTACATACCCTCCAATGTTCTGTGAAGGCTTCCAACAGTCTCTGTATTACAGGTGCTTCTCCTGGCAACCTGAAAGCCTCTAGATAAAGTCGTAAAGCTTCATCCAGCCTCAAACCTTGGAAGTTGAAAGTCCTGCAAGAAAAATGAAATGCAATGAGAAATTGAAACAGGACGGGAAAGGTAGGATAAACTTACTGACTACAGTCTTGTTTGTTTTACCATAAAAATACCAGATTTCACAGAGAACAGACAGTAAAGAGGGGAGGGTGAGGAGAGAAGGAATACACCATGAATAAGCAAAAAAACAATAAAAGAAAGGCAACAGTCCTATAGGTCATTATATAAGTAATCACCTCTCCAGTCTCCACAAAGACTGGCCCTACTGAAAGGAACTCAAGTATCATACTATTATACCTATCTACTGTTATATTTAAGATGTTACCATAGGCAACAGATGCACAGAATTAAAGCATAGGGGTACACAGAGAACCAAGTGATGCAAATCCAACGTCTCCAGGAACTACTGTTCTACTGCTTTTTTTTTTCTTTCTTTCTTCTATCACTGAACTCTTATCTTTCACCCCTTTTTGATTAAAAAGATACAGAAAGACACTCACCCAACAAAGCTTTCCAGCAAGTTTGTGTTCTTACGGTCACTCACAAATTCCCCAATCATCTTTTTGTCCAGGCGAGGATTTTCCCGTAGCCAGCTGGCCATCTCATTGTTGTCAATGGGGGTAGGAAGAAGGTTCTTCTCCTGTAGAAACTGTATCCCTTTCTTTGGATTTTGGTTGAACTGCTCTGTGCCAGTTATCAGGAGCTGAGGGAGATATTCTGATTATTACAAGCTTGAAGTGCATTTCTTATTTAAATTTTTCTTGGCATTTAAACCAAAAGCAAGGTAAAAATAGATCCACCTCAGCATGATCAAGTTTACAGTACTGTGTAATCCAGTGAGAAGCCTAATAAGGCCAGAAAATCTGCATTCATCACAAGGATTCACTAACAAACACTACTGGATACGGTAAGCATGAGCTGCTGTCTTTGACATTTCACTCAACAATTAGCTCTGCTACCCCAAATGCTTCACCTGCTCTAGTATGTCAACAGAGCAAAGGAAGGTCCTCGATGAACTCCAGACATGTGGCAAGATCAACTCTACCCAGTTACAAAAGCAGCACTGCTCCATGCCCTCTTCTGTTCCCTTCAGAACAAGACTCTACCTCACTGACAGGAGACATGAAGCAAGAATCCTTGGCACTTATTCAGCAAGTGCAAGGAAGAAGTGTTGCAAAAGCTTAAACTAAGAACCAGAAAACATTCTGCTAGTGAGACATGGTCCCAGGAACATCTGGCATTCCAGTATGATGAGGCTCTCTGTAGGCTGTGAAAAGCAGGTGGATTTTTGGTTCCAAAGGGAAGTCAACTACTCTGCCCTGCTTGATTCTTATTTTAGGAAACTAGACTGTACCGTTCTAGTTATCTGACTATGAAAGGGTTAACTGCATGTTCTTGGTGGTGTTCTGAAAAACCAAAATCACAAACAATTGTATGAACTTTACTAAGGCACCAGAATAAATGTCAGTTCCCTGTTAGCTCCTATCAAGATCAAACTGCTAGCAATGACCTACTGAACTAAATTCGTGACCACCATGATTACTAGCTCCCCTGGGTTTCTCAGTACCTCAGAAGTCTCCAGCTCTCTGTTTTCTGCTTCCCCTGCCTGCATCAACATCCTCAAATTGCAGTGAAACACAGACCCTGGAATAGCATGGAGTGCACAAGGACCCAGTGAGGGCATAAAAAAAATAACCACGTGCTGCACCAGTATAACAGGCTTGAAGGGACTCCATGACACTAACAGCACTTCTGTTCAGCTGTAAATTCTGCAACCCAAGCCCTAGGATATTCTACAGACTAGTTATACTTCTTAAGATGTCCTGAAAGAAGACCAGACTGCTGGCAGTTTAGACTGCATTTATAACAATGCCAGTCTTAGCTTCTTCTGAGCTTCTGGTCATTGCTTTTGGAAGCATCAAGTAAAACTTTCCACTTTATGCATTATTTGGTTTACATTTTTAATTAGGGTTTTTCTCCTTCCAGCTGTGCTAATGTTTAATACTTCAGAGGTTAAAGGAAGCAGAGCATACTGGTGTCATGTCAGCATCAACATTACTTAAGTTGAATGTTTTGTGTGCCCTGTTTACGTGCTCAGAATGAAATAACTAGCAGATTTAGGGTCAGGAAAGGATTTTTCTTGGGCATACTGATTAAGTTTTATTAACAACTTTCTGCTGTCTGCTGCAGTGTAAAGCACTGCCCTTTTTCTAGGGCCACCTGGAACTTCCCTTCACAAACTCTCAGCCACTGGAAATGCTCTTGATTTTTTCTAACCTTGTTTTCCAGCACAATAAAGCTGGAGTATCATCAGAGGTTTCTAGTTAAAACAGCTGAAGCACTATGCAAGCTCAACAACGGACTTTCACAAAAAGGCAAAGCTGCCATGAAAGACAGATTTAATGCAAAGCGAAGGATTACAAAAGAAACAGTAACTACATCAATATTAATTTCTTAGAAATTAGCTAATGCACAAACTTGGTGGTTCCTTTGAAGACTGTGCTGACAACCGTTTCCCCTCCCTGTCCCTGTGCCTCGGAAAGCCAGTTAGCATTATTCCACTGCAGCACTGTGTTGTAAGGAAAGAATAAAGTTCTCAAGTACTACAGCAGACTTCCTAAAGATAAAGCAATGTCTCAAACTACATTCAGACCCAGAGACTACCAGAGTGGATCACAAAGCACAGATTAGTATGGCAATAGAAAGAGATCTGTTGTACTTTCTTAATTATTTTTGTTTAAGTAAGTTTAAACAAATATGACCACCACTTCCTTGTAACAATGTAAAATAAAAACACCTAGGCTGGACAGAAGTCATAAATCTTTTAGTCAAGTATAAATTAAAAAAAACTCTTTACCACCAATGAGTTATTCAAATACATTAATTTCTTTTTCCACTAAATCATTTGGCTCCTTACCCACACAACTACAATGGCCAGTCATGTTTCATCCAGAATATGTGTAATTTTCATACTGAAAGTTAGTAATCTCCCACTTCCTAAATAATCAAACTACCTTGTGTATATGTTGTGCAAAGAGAATGAAATTTGTACAAAGAGTATCTGTGAATGAAAACCAAAAAAAACAACCCCCCAAAAAAAACCCCCCAAAACAACAAACCAAGCCCAAAACAGCCTCATACAACCCCCAGGGAAATTTTTTATCATATTAATCTGCTGTCTCTGGAGATGAAAAAACAGGCCAGTACTTGATGTCTGACACAAGACAGCAGATAATACATAGCCATCTGCATGAAACACCTGTGTAAACACTAGACCTAGACTGGAACCACTCAGGGAATGGAGACACTGCACAAGGTTTAGATTATAACTTGGATGAATGAAGTGCAAAGAAATAGACATCTAGACAAAGACCAGCTTTGCCACAATCAACACAATATTTTCAGTTATCCTTATGATAAAGCAAACGTGGCAACAAACAAACCAGCATAGCAGGCTAAAATGGTGATTTTTACTACTGGCCTCTTGGTACGCTCCCCATTTACAGCTGTGAGCAGGGAATTTGACCTTTTTGATGAAGGTACCTGGTTATCTTCATATAATGCAAACTAGATCCAGCAACATTCCCAGTGAGAAATCAGATTGATGTAACTCACAAATTTTGTACCACAAAATTTCCCCAATACTTCTTGCAAGCTTTAGCAAAACTAATCCAGAACAGATAATAATCACTGCTGTCTCTGCGGAGTAGCAGAATTTTCTGAGACTGACTACTTAATTCTTATAAGCAGAGACTAGAATTCAAAATTTCAGAGATATGACCAATCATGAAAAGCCTACACAGGATGGGTAAACAAAAAGAACATGCAAAGATCCATTTTTAGTATATTCTAAATCATACCTTCTTTTTGTTCTTAATCTGCATAAGTTCCTGAGGGCTTGGAAGAATACAAGAAAATCGAGTAGGCTTCCTGGGGATACTCTTCTCAGCTAGAAGGACAAAACATCATTAGAGTCAAACCTATCCTCTTATTAGCACTCAGCCCACTATCTTGTCCCATCATAACTTTCAGTCATGGAGTCTTGCTGCAATGTGGTGCCCTGCAAATGGCAGTCACACTCCTACTATTCAATTAGTACACTCCTTCCACCCACATTTCCTTCAGCATAATCACATAGTGGCTTCTTGTCCTAGACAATTTCACAAAATCACAAGATTTAATCTTCTGGCTATTCTGACTACCCTCATTACTGGGAGCCCTTGACTACCTTAAAAATACGAAGCACTGGTATGAATTTCACACAGTTTTGCCCAAAAGTAACCTGCCAGATCTAACCACCTCCAGAAGAAATGCAAGAGCTGCTAGGCATATATCACACACATATAATAAACAAATATTCACAATATAGCTTTTTCTAACTTTGAACACACAATAGCTACAGCAGTCTGTAGTACGGCAGAATCAGTCAGCAATGTCAACACCATTCCCAGCATATACACAGTGTCAGGGTACTGTGGAGACTATTACCTCCCTCACTTCCTCCTTCCAACTCCATGCAGCCCTCCTTCATCTGGTCAGCCATAAGGCACCCACTGGTGGGAGGACATGCAGCAGCTGGCTCTGAGACTGAATTGGAAGATTTTCCCTCACTGAGTGCTCTGTCATTATCTGTGGAAGTTAAAAAAAAAAAAAAAACAACAAACAACAACAAAACAAAAAACATCCCACAGGCATACCAAGGAAAAAGCTAGCAACAGAGAAATAAAGAACTGATCACTCTGAACTGAACATATGCATATTAAAAGGAGTTGCCCCCAGTAACAGTGATTCCTCAGCATTTCGTCTACATGAATTCCACAGCATAACCTCTTTATGTTTTAACTGTCAGTCTTGACATAGCCTTTATATAAAGCTTCACATGAGGACCATGTTTTGATATCTGTAAATTTTACAACTACCAAGGCTATTAACATCAGTGTGAAGTTATAAAACACGTAACAAGAAGACTAAAACATATTTTTATGTAGCTTACTATGTCAGCTACTAAAATGAGACCTGCAAGTCTAGCACAAGACTAAGCTTAATATCAAAATATCAAAGAAAGGGATCTTACTACTGCTTGTTTCTTTGGTGCTGTTCACGGTTTCTGGGCTGGATTTGAGAATTTCCTTCTCTTGTTGATGTATGTTACTCAGCACTTTGGCCTGGCAATGTGCCTCAGTGCTATCAATCACTGTCAGCAGTGCTTCCAGAGACAGCAGATGGACCGTATACAGCTGTCCAGAAACTGGGAAGGCATTCTGGAAAATAAAATATAAGTGTTATTAAGTTTTCATGCCTCTCTTGCCATAATGAGGGAAGGAAGTTTCCTGCAGAGCTTGGGGAGGCCTAAGACATACAAGAGAAGCCCCAAAACTTTTCACACAAAGCTCTCTAACAGTTTATCTGCTCTGACATTCTAAAAGCAACATGACTATTCTTTTCTCTTCTGCTTCCAAATGTTAAATGGCCTTCATCTCGAGAGATTACTCACCCCGAATCTTTCAACACTCCCATTAAGTTCTGCCCCCGCGCTCACCCTGCTCCCCAGAGCCGAGATCTCGGCCCCCCACTGCCCACTCGCCCTTCAGCACCTTGGAGAGCAGCTTGGTGAGCTCCTCAAAGAGGTTGGCGCAGTAATAGTCACAGTCGTAGTTAATGTAGAGCTCGGTCACGAAACTGGGAATCCTCCACAGCTGAACAATGGCTTCCAAAGCCATCTCCTTCATCTCGTAGGGCATCTTGGGGTTTTCCACAGTGATTATTTCCATCAGCTTCTTGACATACATCTGGCAGAAACACAGGGCAGCTCAGTTTAAGGAAAGAAAAAAGAAAGCTGGACAGTGAATAGCTTTGAGGACTACAGAAATAGATTTAAGCTTAATCTTCTCACAGGACACTCCATATTTAATGATGGCTCATTCTGAAGGAGGCTGTGGAAAGGTTTTTAATAGTTCTACTATTCAGTGCACCTGCATTTACCATTTTAAAAAAACAGTATGAAGGCAGGCAGTACAGAACACCACAGACATTTTATTATCCAACAAGAAAAGGCAACACAGCCTACCCAGAACCCACTGAGTCACTTACACAAAGATAAACTGATATTTAGACTGTATCTTACTGCCTAGCTACATGCATTTAAGTGAAGTCCAAGGAACTATCAATAGCCACTCAGTGATACTCAAAAAACTCACCTCCAGCTGGAATTTCAGATGCTGTCTCATACTCTCAAAGAGAAGAAAGCACACCCTGAGGGAGGTCGCATACAGATTGAGGCGTTCAACACTCAGTAGCTGAACAAGAAACAAAAAAACCTTTAAGAATTACAAAGGCTAGCAGTTATTTGCTGGAAGTAGCAGGACTGTGGAACTGCAGGCATCACTTACAGCAATGTAATGATCCTCTCATAGCAATGGCTTTTCACAAAACAGTCCTTTATTCGATTCCCTGACCTCCCTGTTTGCTAGTAAGGATGAATACACTTTATTACCTTTCACGTGTGGTAGCACTTTTCCTAACACAATTTTGTTCTTTTGCCAAGTCTACAGACCCTCTTAGTGGAGAAGGAACTTGGGAGAAGATCTGTCTCTGAGATGGCCCTTGTGCAGTTAATAGCTTGGTACTCCAAAAGTTCTGCTTAGTAATAAGCTGGTAACTTGCATCCACAATTACCTCAAAACCAATTATATCAAAACACAATGTTTTCCCACAGTAACAGTTCACTTGGATCACCTTCATCTTTCTTGGCTCTGGTCTGAAGACAATAACACACAACAACCTCTCCAGCTTTGCAACAGCACCAGTTCACTGGTGCAATTCAAAACTCACACTGCAATGCAGCAGAGAGTTTATTTCAAGACTGAGACCTGTGAATACCAAATTCTAATAGACTCTTTGATGCAAATTAGTATCTGACTCCCCAGTGCCATGTGCCACAGCAGCATAAGGCAGACTCACTTGAAACAGGTGCCGGCACAACTCCTCCTTCACAAGGCCCAACAGGGACTGGCAGTTGGCGATGGGTGCTGACTCCAGGGCAACAGTCAGCAGCTGCAGCCCCATGTGGATCATCACCTCAGAGTTGTGGCGGTCATGAGGGTTGGTGAGTGAGATAAGAAAGCGGAACAGCTCTCTAATACATGGTAGTCCATATGGGACCAGTGCTGCTCCTAAAGGAAAGAGATTAGCACTCTTAAATTTGATTTTGCTTTTTGCAGATACCTAATAAGTGTTACAAATGAAATGGTTACAGACCAGATGAGGAACAGATGCTAATAACAGATGCTAATAACAGATGCTAATAACCCTCTTAGCAGAAAGTGAAACAGAACAGTGGAAAGGAGAAAGGACTTCAGCAACATTGCCCACCTCTCACCTTCTTTTTGGGAAGACTGAGTAAAACGTACTCCTCGGGGATTTACATAGTCCATGTCATGAACTGAGGCAGAGTCAGAATGTTCTGCTACAGATGTACACTCCTCTAGGACCTCAGGGATAGACTCGATAGATGCTGACTGGATCTTCTCCTCCCTCAGACTTTCATTCTTCATTCATACCAGTCATTTGAGAATGAAGGAAGCAAAACAAGAGTTAACAAGCACTAGACAAGCTAAAAGAAAGGCTCATTCATGGTTCGTTCACAACTATTAAAACTATACAGGTCACTTATGGTACGCAAAGAGGAAAACAAAATTTAAGTGAAAAGAGTGCCTCTAAATCATCTGCAGTCCTCTTTTCCCTTTCACTTCCATCTAGTTCTTATCTATTTTACATAACTCTAGGTTATGAGACTGAGGACTTTATTTTGCCAATACTCCTATAACCCATCAGTTCTTAGTGCTAATAGCCTTTATATGCTACATAATTTCAGTGCACTGTTTCTATCTATACCTTCTTGCCATTTTTATCATTCAAAATATCTGCAGCTCTGAAAGGCTCCTTGCAGCTCTAATCCATCTTCTCAACAGTATTACTGTTGCAGGAGAAGTGGAGACAATGCAGAAGAAAACTTACTAATAAATGCCTTAGTTCACGTTAGTTACATTTCACAGCAACAGCAATGCACATGAACAAACACCAACAGCTTAATTTCTACAAACTCAAGAAGAATTGTTCACCAGAGGAAATCTGCAGAAAACTCATTTTACTGTGTTTCTAACAGTTTCTCCTTTAATTAAGGTTGATGGTATTGGCAGGAGTACAAGTAGATATGTAGGTGCATTGTTGGGCTGCACAGTTAAAATTTTTGAGCCAATGGAGATGGTCTCAAGAGAAGGCAAATAATGAATGTTAGTGAATTTACAAATCACTTACAGTGAAGGATATTTGATTCTGACCCTAAGCCTTAAAATAGAATATAAACACTATGACCAAAAAGAGAGATAGGAAGGTAGTAAAGTGTGCTAAATCCACAACTGATGATGCTGGGAGCTGTAACTTCTCTTTATAAATTACATTAATGTACCTGGAGTTCAGGCT